>NW_019385929.1:117260-118813 GCF_000671375.1 Centruroides sculpturatus | reverse complement strand
GCATAAGGAACGAAATATTTTCCATGCTTCCCACAAATCCAACCCCTGGGTCCTCGTCCCGGGAAGTGGAAACGCCAATTTTAAAGATTAAAACACTTTAAATTGGCGGCCGAAGGGGCTCTGGTAATCACACATCTTGCATGGATTAAATGGAATTTCAGACATTAGCATCAATAATCGTTTTGTGATGAATTTTTCTGTTAATTAAGTATTTGCTCATAGGTTTATTTTCGTAATTAATTAATGTAGATTATATTTTATAAACACGGTCAAAGAATAAGGATTATTTGCAAATATCTTATATATAGAAATTCAATTAAAACTTAGTTAATACTAACTCTAAATACGAATTGCGTATCGTAATTTTAACTAAAATATACATTCGAAACCGAATGGACCGAAGGATAAACGGAGACTGTATTCTGAAGCATAACATGTTCCTTCGACACATCCGGGACGTCAAAAATTTCGTCCTTTGACCGACTTCTCCATTAAATCTATGTATTAGTTACAACGCTTTTCAATGGCTTACTTTGCGAGAATTAAATTGTCTGCAGCTCTGTACCATTTAAAAATATCTAATGCACTTAATGGTTATCTATACAGGCTGGACACAAAGAATTCTTTTCCTTAAGCTGTTTGTCTCTTTCCACAATGCGGTCTTTTCTGGGTGCAGTCCATCTTCCACACTTACGTAACCCTCTGCGAATGCTTTGTACCACTTAAACGTCGACTCTCGTGCGCAATTTCTCTCTTACATGGCGTCGTTGCGTTTAGGTGACGCACCTTAGGGTAAATTGCTCTAGAACGAAACACTTGTTACGACTTGGGCTCGAGATCGAGTACGAGTGCCTTTTGCGCATGGCTACGTGCGGCGTGTCTTTACTTTTCTGTCGTACAAATAAATACAAATTACACGTAAGAGAGTTTATTCGTTCCGGGTCGGTCGTCTCTACTGCAAATGCAGTTCGAACGTTCTACCAATTTCCGATAGGATCTAACGTGAGTTACACGAATTCCGATCCGTCGTGAGTATAATCTTGAACTTTTTCTGCATTAAGTATATCCGCACCACATTAATATATATATATATTGTTTCTTTACAGAATGAAGAGCTGGCGGTGGCTGCGGCCCAAGAAGATGAAGAAGTGTGAAGGGCGTTCTCCTTCCGCAATCGATGAAGAGAGGGTCTTTTCCTTCTTTGAGCGGGGAGAGGAACTCTCTTCCATCGATTGCGGAAGGGGTTCTTCCTTCACAGGATCGCCTTCGGGAATAGTGGATGTCGACAGCATTCTCTGTTCCGCGTTGAACGGAGAGGAGACATTTCACCATTCGGACGTGTTCCGAAAGGTGAAATGTCTCCATGTTGACGACATCATCTTTGACGCACTGGGAGGGGAGGAATGTTTCGATCATTCCTCCCTTTTCCAACGAGTGGGATCCTCTCGTTCGGTGTGGGCAAAGATGGAAAGGAAAAAGCGTCGCTTCGTAAGAGATGTGAACGACTTTTTCCTTTGCTATTTCTGAAGGATATTACTAACCTAGGATAAGAA
>NW_019385929.1:88015-113466 GCF_000671375.1 Centruroides sculpturatus | reverse complement strand
GGGTATCGGCACCCTCGGGATTTGGCAATGTCAAATGTTTCTTTTGTCGCATCACTAATATACCTCAAAAGACGCGACAGGGTTCTTGTAAATTTTAAACGTTTCTCACCATAGCTGTAAAAGTCTAAATATGTTAAACTTAATAGATTGTCCGTCGTTTGTTTTCTAACTAATTCGTTTTAGGACCAGGTGTTGTCCACGGAAATTTCCAAAATTTACAACTTTTCGGTCACTCTCTTTGAACTGGAAAAATGTCTGTCTTTATTACATCTAATATTTCAAAGAAATCAGTCCCACTGTACTCGGCTAGAGATTGGTTTGGTTAAGATTTTGTTTAAGTAAAATTTCGGCTCTTTCGTCAGGGTTTTATTTGTCCCCAATTCCCTAATTGCTTAATTATTTAACTACTTCTTAAGTAGAAATAAGTCGAAACTGGTTACTTTGTACTCGATTATTTGTAGTCTCGGGAAAAAAGTGGAAAGACTAATTTTTATGACAAACGGATACATAAATCGTAAATTTAAGGAAAATAAATTCTAGAGCTTTTTCTGTACCTTGTGCATCTCTCTCATTCATTAAATTTAGTTGTAAATTATGCAATCAAAGTAACAGTTAATTTTTTAATATTATACAAGAATTGTACACGTTTTTTTCTACATTCCCTTAAAGATGGGATATACGAAATCGTATTTTCACTAGTTTAACATCGAAATCCGTAATATAAAATCGGAGAGCGGAATAAATATATCAAATATTTTAATGGATTTTTTAAAACTCCCGTCAACTACACAGAAAACTATCATAAAAACATACAGGTAAATTCTTATCGGTTGGGTTAAATTATAAATCTAATCGTGATTCGCGTAATTGGGCGAGGGCGGCCAAATATCTAGCGGGCGGGCGGCAAACAGCCCGGAACCGGTCCTGGATAGAAGTGGATGCGTTATACGTGTAGCATCCACCCAAGGTCCTAGGCTTCCACCGGCTAAACCGGGTGAGGTTGGTGTTCTGTAAAGCGCATGCGTGAATCTGGCTTTTTTATGCTGATAATTCAGTGTTTCCACTCTGCCACTAATATTTGATTAAACAATAGCAATCTTATCTTTTTTTTCACGTGTAGTATAGAAATTTGTAATAAGATACATAATGCGGTTATAATAAAATATTGTGCGATTATTTTCATATAATTAAAATTTATATGTATTTATTTTTTAGAAATTACAAGGGAAGCGGCGCATCCACCGCTTCTAATGACGGCAGGCCACTGCCTCATCCATTGAGCCATGTTCACTAGACATCACACACACTAATTTTGAACACCAAGGGACACACTTAGCACGTTACTCTGTGGTTAGTGCCATTTTCAAACTTTGTCAAACTCACAAAACTATCCAATGAAACTCCCACTTTACTTCACTGTTGTGACAAAATTTGAACTTAATACAACCAATAATGTTTATTATGACAGCTTTCAAATAATTTCCACCCAAAGGGATCATTCTGTTTTCTTCTATATCTTTGTTAACATAAGAAAAAATATTAAAAAATTACAGTAAGTATATATTTTAGAAATTTTCTTTGTTGAATAGCTTATCAATAAATAGTTAAAATTTGAAATTAGATGAGCTGCAGTTTTATGATGAAATCTGCAAAGCTTTTTTCATATTGCAGAAGTTACTGTTCATTTCAAGAAAGCACAGTAGCAGCTTTTTGTGATAAAATAGAATAATATATTTGGATTTGTAGAAAGAATAGTACAATATAGTATTTTCCATCATTTGACTTCACATTATACTTTGGAAATCTCACCATTTATCATATTACCCCATATAAAAAAAGATTACAAACTGTATCCAATTTTGTAGTAGTAGTGAGCTCATTCTTTCTACAGAAAGAATGATCTCACAACTTCTACCAAATTGGATACAGTTTCAAGCTTTCTCCAAGTCAACATTCAAATTTATAGTTGAGATCTTTCTTGTAGAAACGAATGATCTCAACTATAAATTTGTGTGTTGATTTGGGGAAAGCTTATAGGTTTTTCTTCCATGTTATATTTGACAGAATAAAAAATAAGTTATTTTTATTAAATAAAATCATTATTTTTAGTTCTAAAACAGTTACAAGAATTGTTTCTGTGCTTTACAGATTACTGCTTTCCTATTTAATTATACTATTATCAGCAATGTTCCCTCTAATTTTTTTTGTGGATGAGCGGAACACATACTTATCTGAGCAAAAAAAGTTTTACTGAGCAGATTCTGAGCAAAAAATTTTTCTGATCATATATATATATAAAATCTTATTTTTTTCTATAAAAATTAAATTAATTATAAAGTAGAGATTAAAATTAATTTTAAAACATACTTTTATACAAAATATTATCTCTTGTCAATGATTTAATGTATTTAATCGAAATATACGTAGCAATAATCATGTTGCAGACAGAGTGAGAAATAAGTAAACAACAATTCAAATTGGTGTGCATGCTCGCCTGTGCGGTACATAAATTCTCGTGCGCGGCACAATTTGAGCAGTGCGCGGCCGCACAGTTTAGAGGGAACATTGATTATCAGAACATACTAAACTTTTCAAAAATTATTAAAATATTCTTAAATCATTTCTTTGGCATCACTTTTAAAGAAGAAAAAAGTCTTGGATTGAAATGGATTTACAATTTTAAATATTCTTTTGAGTAAAAATTGTATGTTTGTTAATAAGTTCAAAATTTTAAACTATCAATATATTTGAAGTAGCTACTGAGATTATAAATCACAAAATTATTTTTTTAGTATAAACTAAGCACTGTATTTTGTTAATTTTATATAAAAAAAAATTGATCTTAAGAGCTGAGCATATTTTTCAAGTTTTTTAATGAACAACACAAGATGACACAATGTGATATATGAAATTTTTATTTATGTTTCAAAATGCCATAATTCTTTAGGCACTGGTGTAATTTAACATAATTACTGTTATAAAGCACTTAAATACTACATCTAAACATGTAGAAAAAGGTTGGCATAAAATGGCAGTACAGTTTAGATTCGGCCATTTAATTTATGGATAAATGACATTAAGAAAAGTACCAAGTTTTGTCAATGTACAAAACAATTTCTCTTAAATAGAAACTTTTTCAAAAAATACATTTTAAAAGGCTTGACCTTAGTGATTGATTGCAATACTTTTTGTATAAACACTTGACTGTGAGGTATCTTATATATATCATTATATATAATGGAAGACATGGAAATGAGGATATAGTCTAAAACTTTAATGTTATTAAATTAAATAGTGAATATGACTTTTTAAAAATAAACATTTCTTGGCTTTAAAACAATAAATTTTTACCAATGTAAACAAAACAAATAATTTTTTTAAAAATAACAAAATTAAGCTCATAGCTAATAACTTTAAAATTTATACATAAATATAAATACTGATTTAAAACATAATTATTGCAGGATAAAAAAAATGGCACCATTATAAAACATATTGCATTCTTACCCCGTCTTGTGGCTTAATGATTTTTGGCATTCCAACCATTGATAGTTATACTGCATTCCAATTCCTTAACTTAAATACAAATGATTAAAAAATGGAATGTTTTGGGAATGTTTGTATTTAGTTAAGTTGTTGCATTTGTATAGAAAATACATACTGCAGGATATAAAAGATTGCTAGACACAATTACAAAAATATGGAAGGAAATAAAAAATGGTCCCATCTGGAATTATTTTGCTGGTTATCAAAAAATAAAAAAAAAAAAAACAATTTAAAAGTATATATATCTGTATAAATACTGTTTAAATATAGTATAAGTCACGTGATTAATTTACACAAAATTGATATCGAATCAATTGAAAAGCACTCGTCAAATACAATCTTATACTACAAACTATTTCTAGAATGACATTTTTTGAGCACTCACACAATAAATATGCCACATTGCTCCAATCTCACAAATATATATGGCAATTTTTAATGGCACCTAGAGTTGGTCAAAAGAGAAATTTTCCTTTCTACTTTTGTCATTTTAATGTCGACTGCGACAGCATCATCAGCCGACACCTTTGTCTCAAGTTGCGGGTTCTCACATGTGAACTAACTATTTCCACAGTGTATGAGGCAGGGAACCAGCCCCTGACTCCGTCACGTATTCTCTCCCCTTCGTACCATCCTAAACAGTTATAGTCATCATTAGTTCCGGTATTAAAACAGTTGAGACAAAGAATAGATTGTGTAACTTACCATCAGACATCTTGCGAAAAACATTTACCACATCACATTCTTCGATTGTTAATTCATCAGGTTGTTGAGCAACATATGAAAAAATGCACTGTACTTGAGGACAATCTAAGAATAAAAAATTTTTGATATATTATGACTTTATGTTAATGTGACATTAATATAGTTAAATCAAAATCCACATACCCCAAACTTCATATATTTTTTCATCAGGATTATCAGATAAGGGTGGAGTAACTGCATCCATCCATCTTGTTCTTTCACTCCTTTTATCGAAAAAACAATACAAAATTAATTTTTTTTTTCTAATAAAATTTACATTATGCTAAATTACATGATAATTTGGTTGATGTGTGGCTTCCTTAAAAGAGACTCTCTTTATTTTGGGAAATGAATTTTGGGCACTTTTTGCCTATCTTCAATCCTTTTTACAAATTCTTTTTACCAGTTTCCATTTTTTTAGATCACATTCAATTTGATATTTGTTTTAAATATTTGATTTTTTCTATCATGTAAGTTTTATTAAATTCAAAAAATTAATTTAAAAAATTAAAAATTAATATTTCTAATTTTTAAATATTATTTTCTTAATTATGAAAAATTAAATATAAACTCAAAAGGAAAATTATTTATGAAAACTAAAATAATTTGAAGTTGATGAGATCATCATTTGTGAAATAAATTGTTTTGATTTGTGGTAGATATAATTAAAATTACTTTGACCAATTTGATTATTGCAATTATATCATACAATGACTATAAATATAAAATCTTATATCCAACCTTCTTAAGTTTAATCGTAATGAACTGATTGATAAATTTATCAACCAATACAATTTTTTTGATAAAATTAAGTCATTGTAAACTTAATAAATGGCAAGATGAGTGAAATAATTCTTAAATTTCAATTCAGTTTTCAGACAATTGCCACTAAATAGACTAACTTAATCACAACATAAGAAATTTCAATTGTGAAGAAATGAATATAGTTACTAAAATCATCACTAAACACCTTTGGCTACCAAGACACATTTCAAAAGTATTGCATCTAAGAATGGCCTATGCATTAGGCTAAAAACATTAGTGTATAGCGAATAAATCTGTCTCAGTAGCCAAAGATGTTTAGTAATGATTTTAGTAATTATTCTTTCTGCTGAGTATGAAATGAATATAGGATGAAAGATTTCTTTTTTCCAAAATATAATGTTTTGCTAAGAGATTTGTCTGAATAAACATAACATGATATATACTGATTTCATATAAAAATTTCTATATTTTTATATAGTCATTAAATGTTTAAATTATTATTTTCTGAACATCAATGCAGTAAAATTATTTATTTATATAGGTATGTAAACACCATAATGTTTCTAATACAGTGGTACCTTGTACTTTGAATGTGAATTTCAACCATTATTTGCTTCAGAGTTTAAACAATGCTTTAAAGTTTGAACTCACACCATGAAAAAATGTGCTAAAAGCATATATGTGATTTGTTGTGTGCCAAAGTTATCTCTCACTCTCATATTATACTCTTATGCTTTTACAGTGATTTTTTACTTCATTTTTGGTACATTTATGAGGAATGTCTTGTATTTAAATATTACAAAAATAAATAAAATCTTTCTTTATTCATGTGAAAATAAGGATAAGAAAACAATTTCAGTAAATATTAAATTTATTTTAATTTTGAGTTTTTATAAACAATATTATATACAGTATATATATTGTTTATATATATTACTGTAAATGACCGATATCTGTTGAATGTCAGCATTCACACAGTTGTTTCATGTATGTATGAAATATTTGCTAAATATCATTTCTCACTTACACCAGCAAACGTCGACATTCAGCATGCACTGATGGTGAATGTTGAATAAAAGTATTTTTTTGTTAAGACAAAAATGCAACTTTTTAATATGTCAAAATAGGAGAAAGCTTAAGTAACAGCACATGTAAATAAACTGTTGAATCTAAAACAAACAGTACATTCTAAATCATTAAAGAAAATAATACAATAATAAACTTGCATATAAATTATGTGATTAACATTATACAATCTTATTTATTGCAACAACTTAAAGTGTTATGGCACTTTGAATTGCACAAGAGTCCCTTGCTTTTATAACTGCATTTATTCGTAGAGCACTTCTTTTTGCAATGACAGTGTGTATAGCCTTGCCCTCCACTTTTTGAATTAGCTGCAGCTGCTTCTCTCAGTGATATTTCTTGAGAAGAAATCTCCTCTATGGAAAGTAACTTTTCTTTACAAATTACGAACTGATTACGGGTATAAAGCTGCTTGAGGGTACCATTTTTGTTTGCTAATTTATAAAAGTCAGAGTCTTCTATTCCAACAACAACCGCCAACACATTTTGGGCATCTGTATGGCCACAGTCAACATCAGAGACTTGTATTCATATGGTATCACCAATTTGAGCAAAAGGAAATGGCAAAGAATTTGGCGACAGACTGTCGCCTCTCTGTGGACATTGGCTTCTCGGGTGTCGTTTCAACCTCCACTAAAGCTTATCATGCTTGTCGACATACACCAGTAATTGTTTGAATATATAATAACATACAAAATATGTTGGTGAAAGACTGAATATTTGGTTATGTGTCGACATTCACTGGAGAATATCAACA
This sequence comes from Centruroides sculpturatus, assembly GCF_000671375.1. Lineage (NCBI taxonomy): Eukaryota > Metazoa > Arthropoda > Arachnida > Scorpiones > Buthidae > Centruroides > Centruroides sculpturatus. The sequence continues at coordinate 106,568 of NW_019385929.1, read as the reverse complement.
TTCTCTAATTTCGGTCTTTCACAGTAACATATATATTAAATAGATATTCTGTACTTATAACATTTGTATGTACAGTCGACCCCCTATAACACGGTAGATACGTTTCGTTCTTTATGAATCCATTTTGTACGAGTCCTTGCCAATCACAGCCCGGCACGTATGCACTTTACGGACTACGGCTGTTTGAAAGGTTTTCTTCCATAAAATTAATCGATTCCTAGACTTATTCAACTCAACATTTCCAAAATACATACATTTTTTTGGGAATAATCCATATAAACTATGCTATAAACAAAAAATTGTAGGATTATTTACTGAGTGTGCACCGTTCGACGTCACCATTGCTTAAGCTTGTTTTCATCGCAAAGCAGCGCACCAAACGGCAGCCACGATTTCTGATAAGTTATTTTTCTGCAAAAACTTTGTTGAATTTTGGAGACATCATTAATATAAATAATTTTTATGGCCATTGAATAAGAAATGTTTCTTTCACAAGAAATGTATAAAATTAGTGCTGTATTAGACTTATGGTACCTAATTTACATACTGTACAGACAATAGTAAACTCAATTTACCTGCCGAAACTCTCCGTAGCGTGGCGCTGGACAGCGGAAAGTAGTTTGGCTGCCCGATGACGTTTTACCAAATTATAGGAGTTTTTTTACCATGTTTGTACGGATACCGTCGCAATTTTTTCGCAGTCATATAGGAATCCGAACTATAAAAACCCGTGTTATAGGGGAGTCGACTGTATTTATATACTAATTAAATTTGCAATTAGTTTTGTCATAAGAAACTTACTCAAGATTTGCACTAAGTATTAGTTCAACAGTTTTTCCTTTGTGATTTTTCAGCATTGTCAACTGAAAAAAATTTTTTCTATTTGAGGGAAGCCGTGGAACTATCTGACCTTCCTCCATATCTTCCAAAGACATCACTTGCAACATGTTTCTTGGACAATAATCTAACACAACAAAATTTTCTTCACTGAAATATGAAAGAAACAAATTAATGCAAATATTTAATAATATAATCCTATAAAAACTGCATAATCACAATCAATAAAAATTCAATTTACATTTAAATTATTATTACAGGTATTAATGTTTGCTAGTAAAGTATTTACTTAAAAGATCCCTGTGTATTAGTCAGTGAATATATACTTAATATTATTTCTAATTAATATATTATATCTAACAGTGTCTCATTGTGGATAGAAGTTTATAGATCTTCAATGATGGCATTGCATTGTCTCAAATACAGTAGACTTTTACATATCAGAAAACTTCAATTTTTTAATTGGAACAATGAACATTGTAATGATTTGTATTTTGTCTCATGAAATCATAATTGAAAATTTTTGTGAATAAAAAGAATGTTTTACAAAGACTGGTTTCAATAAAGTGAAGTTTCCTAATGTCTTTCTGATGATGAAATTGTCTTTGATTTGGCACTTAAAAAACATACCTTTAAGTATTAGTTCTATCATTTAATTTTGCAGAGGTGTTTAAGAGAAGCTACCATATATTTTTATTGAATTTATATTATCACTGCAATCACTGTCTATTGTTACTAATTATGGTTTCATTAAAATGAAGAATCAATCATTTGATTATAGAAATTATTTAAAATATATTGAATGATTTTCTTGGCCTTTTTTAGAACTTTTTAACCTTAAAGAAAAAGTCAACAAAATTTACAAAAAATCTACAACTAAAATTTCTCACTATCCATAAAGATATATCATAAGCTGTAAAAAACAATAGATAAGTAAATGAGTTTACAACCCTGCCTGCAATGAATTTCATTCACCAATAAAAACTTAAAATAATTCATAGTACAATGGACAGATGTTTATATTTGTAACAAAAAGAAATTTATTATAAAGATAAGTGATCATACAAACATATCAGGAAGCTCAGATTTTGGGAAAATATTTTGCTATAAAAACATATACGGTAATTTATAATCTGCAGAGTCTTAGCAACAATTTCTTTTAACTTCATTCAATGTGTTAAGATTCTGTAATCATCATGGAATAGCATCACTTTTTTTGCTTAATTAATAAGAGTTACAAGGTGGTGAGGCATGGAAGATCAAACTTATGTAAGAACTACATGGAAATTTTTTCCATTCCTCACTTAAATATATATATAATTGTTCTAACATGCGAGGATAGCATTGAGTCATCTTTCTTTTCAAAGATCTCCATCATTTTCTACTGAAGATAGGTCCAGGCTTGATGCTGACCAGGAAAATACATGTATATGATTAGACTGCAGCCAGGCTTTGGTTTTCCTGGCATGTGCAGATGGGCATTGTTGTTCTGGAAAATATAAACTCATCTTTGGAAAAGTTTATGTTTTGACTCGCATAGATGTTGCTGATAGATTAGAATACAAGTATCCTTTGCTTACTGTGGTATTTTTTTTAACATGGGATTTGATTAGCATGTGAAATTAATTGCAGTAATCTCTTTATATACATGGCAGAATTTTAATTAATGCAGCTTTAACAGCTATCTTTACTTAACATAGATATGTTTTTCTCAATAAATAAGATGTTGATGAATATGCTATTTTTGTGCTGGGGTGATTTCCAATATAAGTATGTAGTTTAATTGTGATAATAGTTGCAAAATTTAACACATTAGCAGTAATGTGATATTGTATTCTTTGTTTAGAAGCTTATTTTAAAATTACTTCACATTTTGTTTGTGTAAAGTGAAATATAAATGTCTGCAATAGATAAAATGCATATCTTATGGCTGCCGCATATAGGTATTTTAACCTATATTTGGTAGCCATACAGTTAAAATACCACCAATCTCCATGGATCCCATATTGAAAAAATAAAAAATAATTGTAATATAAATTGAAATAATATTAAAGTTTTATTTCAGAAAAATGACATGTATGTAAGAATGTTTAAAGAACACACAGCTATTATCCATTGTCAAAATTGTATCAACCTAAATAATGGAATGGAAATTGATGACATGGTATGATGTTATTAAGAATCATAAAAGGTGTTGCAAATGTGAAGTTGGGTAGTGAGACACAACTGGGCTGTGAGGTTTGTTTTGTAAACTTGTTGTAAATTTAAATCTTAATTTTTTGTTAATATTTATATTTTCTTAAAATTGGTTTTTAAATTTAAAATTTGTAGCCTGAAGAGGGATTGAATAATACCAATCCAAAATGCATTGTTAAATAGGTGAATAAAGTAAGCTGTTTTAATCTCAATCTCTGTTTATTGCAAATAATTAAGAAAAACCTGATAAAGATTACTAATCTCACTCACTATTTGCTATTAGGAGAAGAAACATTTACTCATTAAACTTTTATTTAAATGTTTCTACAATTTATTAGAGTTTACATTGATTCTTTTATTTTTAAAAATAATAAAGGTAATTATTTATTTTTTCTAACTAATGATTAAATCAAAAAATCAATCATTGTGAAATGCAATTTTAATTTTATTTTGATTGTTTTATAGTAATATTTCAGACATTATTTGAAAAATAAAAATTTGCAATGCAATTTATAACTTGGATTACCAAGATTAAAACAAATATAGTCAGATTTTTTATGTAAGTAATCTGTTTTTGTATTGTCACATTAAAATATTTGAAAATTAAATTTATTTTACCTTTTTTTCTTTGTTATTAGAAGATAATCAGTAAAAAGAAATAAATAAACAGGAACTTTAGACCAACGAGTTGAGAAACTTATTGTTCGCTTAGATGAGCTATCACAGTAAAATCTCGTTAGCTCTCCTCTTTTCACCAACCAACGTGAAGCAGATACTAATGGAAGACCCTAAGTAAAAATTTTAAGAAAAACAATATTTTACAACACATATTATAAATGTCCGTATAAAAGAATAATTACGTTTTAAAATTGTACAAATGGCACAAATGGAACTAAAATCCAAAAATTAATGTTACAAAAAACAACAAAATCAGTGATTGATTTTGTCCAAATAAATCATGTTTTTATGCAATTTTCAATTCATATATAGTAATACATATAATGCAACTGTGTAATTGCAAGTGTATAATTATCAAACTGAGTAATTATACACTTGTATGTAAATTCAAACTATTTAAAATACACATAATTAACTTGAAATTGATTTTGATAAAATTAATGCTGTTTAATTACAATGTTGTTTGATTTGCTATTTTTTTTTTGCAAATGCAAAATATTTAAAATATCAAATAATACTTTAATGCAGTGGTTCTCATACTGTGACTTGGAACACTCTGGCCAAGTTAGTCTTTTTAATTATTAGTGATGTGTTGACAGTATTTGTGCAGTGCATTTTTGTACACCTACCTACATTATATATTTTTGAGGACTGTCTCACTAGAACTTTTTAAATAAATACAAACTTTTTCTATTTTTTAAAAATTAATTTATGTTCCTTCCCTATTAATAGAAAAAAAGACAGAGAAATTGTTTCTTACTAACATTTTACTTCTGTTCTGTGGTTAATCTTAAGAGTTAAAATTTGTAGACAATGCATGCAAGGCATATGAAAATAATTGTACTATTTTCTTCATTTGTTTATATTATTTAATTATAACACTAACAAATCAATTATTCTTAGACAAAAAGAGTACTACTAGCCTGGCTTACCTCTTTCCAAAGATATATATATGTATATATGTATGTATATATATGAGTAGAATAAAAATTAAACCAAACTTTTCAATTTATGTAACTTATGTAGTTACAGTGGACAGGAGCCTCTTTTCTAATTCAGTAATAGTTCAAGGTTGTACACATGCATAATTTGTTTTACCATAGAGATAGCATTTGATTTTAACAGTTCTCTCATAGTAGATTGGCACATCAGAAATGACATGTTTGGAGAAGTGGACAAACATCAAATTTTGTGTTAAACTATAAAAAAACAAGCGTTGAAACTCTAAGCTTGATTAAAGAAGCCTATGATGATGAAATATTGTCTCAAACAGAGGTTTATGAGTGGCATAAACCTGTGTTTGAGCTGGCTGACAATTGATTGAGGATAACTATCATCCTGGGAGATTTCCACTGCAAAAATGACAAAATTATCAGAAGAATATGATAAAATCAAAAGAATGACAGACAAAGAACAGGTAATCTAACTGAACTTTTTGGACTTTCTCAAGACTTTATGAATTCCATACTTGATATAGATTTGAACATGGTCCCTAAATTCTGACGGAGAAGCAATGCAAAAATTGGGTCCTGATAAGTGGCAAGTTGAACTACTGAACAGAATAATCACTGGAGACAAAATGTATATTATTTTTATGACCTTCAGAGTAAGTTCCAATTTTTCATGTGGAAGTCACCAATATCTATCTCCTTGACTGAAAAAATTAGGCAGAACAAATAAAAAGGGAAGGTGATGTAACTTGTGTTTTTGATATCCAAGGTTTGATGCATTATAATAAATATGGGGTATCAGTCACTGCAAATCCCACACCAGATATTTAGGGTAAAACAACTTGGTGTTGTGTATGTCACCTACATTGTGGAGCACACACTGCCCAGTGTTGTACTGTACATTGTGAGGGTTATATGCTCCACTCTGGAAAAACAGTGCCTCATTGGTCCATAAAATTTGCTGAATGAGTTGAGGTTCCTCATGCTGTAAATTTAACATCATGTTGCACCACTCAAATTGGTGTGCAGCATCATCTGCATGTGATGTTGCAAATAGCAGTGGAATGAATGCTTGTCATGATGATATAATATCTATATATATAAAATTACATGTCCTGACTGACTGACTCATCATCCCCCAGAGCAAACAGCTAAAGGGTAATTTGGTACACAGTTAGGGTACATCATGAGAATGCACACTAAGAAGGAATTTTTGGAAATCCCCCTGCAGGGAGAGGGAGAGGATTAAGGATTAACCTGAAGAACAGCTTCTACTGTACTATTTTAGATGCTATTTTTTTGTTTTTGATAGTAATAACTTAATTTTCAAATGTACAATATTTACCAAATCATCTAAATTATTTGCTCGAGCAATGCTGGGTTCATTTGCTAGTCCAGTATATTTTTGTTCACTACAGTTTACAACCTAACCAATGCTGAAAAGATCTTTTTTTTTTCTCTTGAATAGATGTTTAAATGAACATCCAGTATATATATATAATACCATTCAAATAGAAGATATAGCTCTTGAATATTTCTGATAGGTTACTATTGTGACAAGGTAAGATTCATATATAAACTTTTACTAAAAATTAAAACAACTTCTTGCAGAATTACTGGGAATGATAATCCACATACAAGAACCTTATTATATCCCAGTGACAACAAATTTTAATTAAAACTAACATTTAAACCATAATCATGATCTTCCTGAAGCTTTTGACCAGTATAATTCATTGAACAATATGTTTAAAATTTTAAAATACTGAAACATTTAAATGCTAGAAGATAATTTTTAGCCATATATGTGTTACAATAGTGATAAAAATATCCCTACACCACAAACAATAAATAATAAGATATAATTAATGGTAGAGAAAAAGTAGCTAAATGCTAGTGTTGCTCATGTTTTTTTCATAGCACCACCTCCATGCATAAGAAATATTAGCGGCATCCTTTATGTTAAAAAATCATAGCTACAATCCTCTAATTATAATTAGACCATCAGTGCATTGCTAATTAGTAAATTAGCCTAATGAATTACATGTCAGTGATGAAATGGTAACCAATAGACATAAGTACTAAAAAGTTATTGTCAGCAGCAGAGTTGAAGTTGCCAAAACTATCACTTCCAGAGTTGAAGTTGGTAAAAAGTGTCAACTTGATTTCTTGAACAAAAATAAATAAATAAATAAATAAATAAATATATATATATATATGGGGGTTGACATTTTTCTGCAACTTTGTAAATTGATTTTTAAATTCAATATTGACTCCCAATAATATGACAATGATAAGACCATATTCAAACTCAAACTTTAGTTTCAAGACTTAAGTAATAATCAGTTCAAATACAGATTTTAATACAATTATATTCACAAAATACACAGAATGCACTGAAGTATACTGATGTTAAAAATTTAACCTGAGAAGAGAGAGATTCCAATAGGTCTAGCATAGTGTTTCTCAACAGGGGCAATATTGCCCCCATGTGGGTCTTTTTCTATATTGGGGNAACTATATAAATATAATAAATAAAACTAACTTTACAGTCTTTAAAATCCAAAGACCTATTTATGGTCACCATTTCTTCCACTCTTTCCATCTGACGTGTCTGTTCATTACATTCTTGAACCACCTTAAATTTAAAATAAAATATAATCAATTTAATTATCTCAAAACAAATTAAATCCTATATTGTTTTAAAATTAATTTTAAGGTATTTTTTTTTGTTTTTCTATAGGTTACTAGGAAAAATTTTAAAATACATATAACATTTATGTATTTTTAAAGTATTTTGTTCTACATTATATAGACATACAAACAAACATTCATTGACTCATAACAAAAATGTTACACTTTAAATTATCACTTATAAAAATATCTTTTACTAAATTAAAATATTTAATTATCTTTATCATCACCATCATCCTTATACAGTACAAGTTTATTAATCTAGCACCTATGGACAGAGTAGTGCCAGATTACAGAATGTTTATATATTTTTGCAAAATTCAATAAGTTATATGTAATCTGAATGTTGCAGGCAGTACCAGAGCATATGGCAGTATGCACTATTAACTATACAGTATTCTTGATCACATTGCTTTTGATTCCACAGTTAATTTGACATATAGCAATGTGCAGACCACGCCTCCACCTTCACTTTAATTTCTATCCAAGATCTTTAGTGCACCACATGTCCAAACTACAATTCACAGAATAACAACATGCCAGATTATTACCAGACAATTATGGATTATTGTCCATTTTCAGAAAATACTTGATTATCAGACATTCTGGATTATCAGGCACTGGATTAACAACGTCTACTGTATTCATTATTTCAAGTGTAACAGTAATATTAATCACCTTGTTTAATACTGCAAGTGTCATTTTACAATTTTCATAATTTGGTGCATGAGTGGGTAGACGGTGAAAAATTGCATCAACCAGAAGAGGCAGACGAGTGATCCGCTGCATTGGAAGCATCAAAAAGGAATGCATATTAAGACACTGACAGACAGGACTGCTTTCTAAGCGATGTAACACTTCCAAGAAATCAGGTTTTGTTTCTCTAAAATATTGAACATTATAATTACTATTTTTTGATGTTCGAAAGTTTCAAAAATGCAATTTTGTGACAACGACAAACATTTATGACGCAACAAAGTCTTTGGCAGATTATTACGTAATAATTTATGACGTAACAAAAACTTGTGAATTATTATGTATTATTATTATGCATTAAGCATTATTACGTAAAGAATTTGTGCGTGAAAGATAATAAAAAAGTTTATAACAGATTTTAAAAAAAAACATTGTTACGTAACAATGCTCTTTTTGCCTGTTACGTCTTCCATCTTTTCTTCCCTCGTGTAATGGTGTAAATTATTACGTATTGCTTTCGAACATTGTTACGTAAAAGGCGTTACTTATTAAAAAGTAACATCTACGTAACAATGTTTGATGAGTGTAATACTCAATAAAGAAATGTTAAGTAATAATTAGTTAAAAAGTAACAATACTTGATGCATGGCAGCAATACGTAATGAAGCATCGTTACGTAATAATACTATTACACAACAATGCTTTTCACCCGTGATGCCATTTCAACTCATGTTTTTCGTCTTCGTATTGACATAATTATAATTATATTTTTAAAATATTTTTTAGATCCATTCAGAAGATAAATGATGGAGTGTTTGATGTGGGAGATGCTAGATTTACTTCCTGGTTTGGATGAAAGCTTTAAATAAAAATCAAAATGAACATTTAATAACTGACTTTGATTTGTTTTCTGTACAGAATAGCATTAATTTATGAATATCTTTTATGTAAAATCTAGATAATAACTGTTTATGAAGATATAAGCATTAAGAGAAAACAAGAGATAATGAGAATTTTCCTTTAGAATAACATTAATATATGGATATTTTACATTAAAATATCTTATTTTAATACTTATAATCCTGCTAATAATAGTTTATAATATTATTGTAAATATTTATATAAACTAAAACTACTGACATCAATTTAAGAGATGAGAAGGATGACGATAAGAGAGAAAGAGATGATGTGATGATTTTTCGTATAAAATAACATTAATTTACTAATATCTTTTACTGAAAATACCTTATTTTTAATGATTAAAATCATATTAATAATGGTTTATGATAATATTTTTAAACATTTATATATAAATTAAAAGTAATTTAAGATTAGAAAGTTGATGAGGATAGAAGGATGCTGAAAAATGGAAGAGGAAAAGTATAAAATGCTTAAAATTTTTAATAAATTTTATAAATTGTACAAGAAGTTATCTTGTAAAGGAGAAAAATATAAACAACCAGCAATAAAAATTAAATAAAGAACAATAGAAAAAAAGAAAGAAAAAATAAATTAAAAATATATAAAAATTGTAAGAAGCAAATAAAATTGCTATAATTATCGTTTAAATAATAAATGTCTTGTTAATAACATAACTTAAAAAATTCATTATTCTTACATTTTATAAATAAATTAATTAAATTGCTCGTGATTATATAATTTTATTTTATAAATTCTATTCGATTTTTTTATTATTATATTAAATGTAAAAACACAATTACTTTTGGCACAATGACACTTGACAATTGTAATTTTTTTTAAAATATAATTTTACTTAATTTATTGGGCTGCAATTTGAGCCCAATAAATCGTCCATCCGTCTGTCTTTCCTTAATATTGAGAACGGAGTTAGACAGATGAAAGCCGAGAAAAGATANTTTTTTTTGTTTAGGATCAGAATTTTCAGCTTCTACGTTTCTACTTTTTATTTCTTTTTGCAGATCAGCTCAACACTTTTTCCGCTATCATTTTCTGGGGTGGGCCGTAATTCTCGCTGAAATTGTAGTTTTTTTTTAATGTAGTGTAGGACCTACAAACACTTGTCTTTTTCTTTTACCCGCGCCCCCCGTGTAAGGCTTCGCGACCCCCTTGGGGGTCGCGACCCACAGGTTGAAAAACACTGGTATAGATATATAACAAATTATTCTAAGCTGAGCAAAAAGACTAGGAAAATTTGGAAATGCACATGCTGTAAGTCAGGTAAAATGCCATCTTCTGCTAAAGTTAAAAAAAGATCGTGGTTCTGTATTCCGGATACTGATGTACATAAATACTGATACTGCTTGCATAAATCAGGTAAATATCACACATTGTTTAATGGAAGGAAAGTCTGGTGATCCTTTAATGGCACAAATATGTATTGGTGATATAATCAAACAAATTACTATTATAAATATTTTTCACAATTAAAACACACAATTTCAGAATTAATTAATTAAAGAAAATATTTCAAAAAGTTAAGCTAATTCAAAAATAAATAAATAGTATTATAAAATAAATTTTATAATACTAAATCAGAATATTTTCAGAATAAAAATTAAATTTTGAAGATTAAGATTCAATGAAATATTAGACCTTTTATGGGCAAGAATAAATACTTATTTAAGCATTTAGCTTTTCTTATAATATAAAATAAACAATTAGAATAAAGTTAGTGTGGTAGTCCTAAAGGTACAGAGTGTTTCACTGATTGTTAATGAGAATCCAATAAGCATTATAAATACATAGACAAAGATTTTATTCACAAGAATATAATTATTCCATTTAGAAATAAAGATAAAAGTTTTAATTCAGGAAAATATACTCATATTTGTTAAACTAATAAATACACTACATAAGCAAAGTATTCTTAACAAGATATAAACAAATAAGTAAAGCATATCATATATAAATCAATCAATACCTAACACTTATTTTAGACATCTATACTTTCTGACAAGACAATTAAAACTGGATCATAAGATAAAATTTACTTGGGTTCATAATGGGCAAATTTTAGTACATGAACAGGATAATGGATGAATTTTTATCATTTTAAGTGAATATGATAAAAATAATCTTATATAGTGAATAATGAAACAAATAATAAATAATTGTTAAACAGATTACAATATAAAACAGTCCTGACTTTGTGTAATGTTAAAAAATAATATAATAAATACCATAAGATTATAAGTGATTTGTCTTGTTACTGAACATTGTAAAAGCTGAATTTGTAACTCTAAGTGAAGATCTTTAGATCATAAACCTATTGCAAGAAATAACTTAGTACAAAAGAAATTTATTGGCTAATGTATAGTTATTAATATTGGCAATCAAAATTCCATAAAACTAGCAGAAAATCCAACAATCTCAAATAGATCTAAACATATTACATTAACTTGGAAAATTTGCATGTGATAGAGAAAATAGAATCTGACAAATTCACACAGAATTAAATGTAATTGACCAATTAACAAAAATCATACAATGTCCTAGAATGTTTCAACATTTGAAGAAAATGAGAATCATTGATCCAGCAATTCAACAGTTATCAAATGCTAAGCCAATTCAACAGTTATCTGGTAGCATGATCTAATATGATACATTGTTTAAAGCAAAAGATGTATAATTTCAGCACCAATTTTGTCTTTGTTTTAATAACAATGTCTAATTAAAAATGTATCTTGTGTCTTAGTAATAAAGAAAAATTTCAAAAGTTATTTCCTTTTAAAAATTTTTATATTCATAAATTTTGAAAGAATTAAAAATCCTATAAACATATTGAAAAAATATAATAAAATACCTGCAGTCCGAATGAAGGGAACTCATTTCCTTATCCATCGAAGAATCCGTAATGGATGATGACACAGAATAATAATTATCCGAATGTCTAGAACTCTTAGAGTAGGACGGAGAACTATTACCAGAAACTGAAATGAATACAAAATAAAATTCATATTTTTTAATTTAAAATAATTTAACAAAAAATGTTTATTTGTATGTGCATAACAATACATAATAATCATCATCTTCATGTTAATGAATTATGTTTTACATGATAGATACTAAAACTTAACTATCACTTATCTGACCACATCATTAAATTGTGGAAGAGAAATAATGGTAAACACAAAGACTAAAAATACACAGTTTAAACAACATGAAGAAGAATCATAAATATGATCATGTATACAGAGTTCTGTAAAACATTCAGTATAGAATCAAATACTGAATATTTTACAGAATACTTACTTCATGAATAACTGATAAAAATCTACTGATATTGTGTAGGGTGTTCCACTTAACAGTACCCAATTTGCTTTGGCTATAAAAAAATTAACAATTAAGGATATAAGTTCATCAAATATTTTATATGAGAGAGAAATTCACCAAATTTCAATGAAAAAAATTGCATTTCTATATGTGCTCCAGCATGTCATGTCTCACAATGGCAATGACTGCAATTATGTGCTCCCAAAGATCCTGAAGGTCTCTGGTCAAAGTTGCATACACCATATCTTTCAAATAACCCCATAGAAAGAAAACTAATGATCCTGATAGCTGTCAGCAGATCAGGATATCTTGGCAGTCACACTATCTCCACAATCTGCACTTTCTCCTGTGGCAAAGCCACAAGTGGACAATAATGCTCATGATTCAACTTCTGTGCCATCTTGTAGTACAAAAAAAATCTCTCTAAAACTTGATGACTTTTTCCACAAGATGCCACTTGTTGCTTTTATATATCTTAAACCATTCATTTTTATGGCAAATTAAAATAGGGTACATTTGAGCTGAATATTCAGTATATTATAGAAATTATTTNTCAACCACATGTAATGTTAAAGTGCAAACTTTAACCCTTAATATCTCCATGTATTAATCAATTTGAATGAAATTTAAAGTAATTAATGTCCATGATGAGTACTCTGGAAATCTTAAATTTTGAACAAATTTGTTGGATCATTTTGGGTTTACATGATCAGTATATTATAGAAATTATTTCAGGATATCTTTAATTCCCAAAATTAAATAAATTAATTGGAAGTATTTGAGTATTATGATTAAAATGGATTAAATTTTGGATTATTTTATTCTATTACAGATGAAGCTGAACATTTATCTGGAATCAACTTTTTCTTATTAGTTTGTTATTTAAATAATGATATTGAATTGACAGAAATGGATTTATATGCTTCAGTTAGTTCTATTCTAGAAATGCTTTTCTGGAATAGATTAATTGTAACATTTGAATATATAATCATATCATCCAATGTCATCATATTAGAAAATTGAATGAATACCCAATGAGTTTTCTATTTGGTTATATATAGAAAGAACTGATTTGTGTACTACTCTCAGTTTTAATTACATGAATAATTAAATAAATAAATAAATATATATATATATATGGGGGTTGACATTTTTCTGCAACTTTGTAAATTGATTTTTAAATTCAATGTGAATTGCAAGAAGAATGTTTTTCTTGTTTTGAACNACAATTATATTCACAAAATACACAGAATGCACTGAAGTATACTGATGTTAAAAATTTAACCTGAGAAGAGAGAGATTCCAATAGGTCTAGCATAGTGTTTCTCAACAGGGGCAATATTGCCCCCATGTGGGTCTTTTTCTATATTGGGGGTGATTAGTAACAATTTATATTTTGGGGACAAAAAACAATTTTCTGGGCAATATAGTAAAACATTATATTAAGAATAATTAGATATTTTATTCATTATATCATACAATAATTAAACAAATAACATTATACTAATGACTAGTCTATTCAATGCAATACAAATTTGGTGTTAGCTTCGGCCTGGAAATCAGAATTTTGAAGCTTGCAGCGGGGATTCACAGCTATTAATGCTTAATTTTAATTTTGTTAATTATATCAAAACCTAATATGTATTCTGAGTAAATAAATGTTTATTTGATAATTATATACTTTGTAAAAAATTAAACTAATAAACCCAACAAATTTTTTTTCAAAGTGAAGGGGGGCGATACCATGTAACGGTTTTATTGAAGGGGGCGACGATTCATTAGAGGTTGACAAACACTGGTCTAGCATATTTTAGTGCACTTTGTGTATATATTGTGAATGAAACTCCATTAAAGTATATTTTTGAATCTAGTTTAGTAACTGAAGTTTAGAATTTTGCATAAACAATATAACACTTATTACATTTAATTTTCACATTTTTCCTATTCTAGTGTTTCCATTTATATACTTACATATTATATATATATTTTGTAAGAAGCATAAAATTTATATAAGAACACTTACTTGTTCTGTCAGATGAAGAACTGGAAATTATTTCACCTTCACTAGTACTTATACTAGATATTTCACTGACTGAAGCTTTATTTGGGAAATTATTTTCAATAGTTATATTATTATATAGAATATCACCTTCATTACAATCATTATAACAGGTTGAATCTAAAGAGCGTGTTTTGTTAAAAGCAACTGTGTGAGAACGTATCAATTCCATAGATTTAGTTCCAGTTCTGCATTTAACTATAGAATCTGGTGGAAGAGGTGGAGGTGCAGTTGGACGTTGAATAGTTTTCCTTAATAATGGCTTCATTGACTGAGTTTTTTTAAGCTGAATATCAAACTGTTCTGATTTTAAATAATAATCTTTATCCTGTAATGAGTTTGAAGATTTTAAAGAAACATCACTACATGAATCTTTCAATCCATTTTCTTTTATATCAACATAAAATGTAGACATATCTTTCCTTCCTGAAGAAGAATTAAGTAACGGACCAGCAGTATTGCTTCTTTGACCAAGGAAGTATTTCATAAGAGTATTTCTTTTTGAATTTGTTTCTTGTTGTTTTTCTTTCATTCCAAGTTCAATAGAACTATGAACATTTCGTTTTGTCATAATTTTATTTAACTTTGATGACAATTCTAATCTGATATCACTTCTGGTTAATGACCAATTTCTAACCAATTTTTTCTTAGTTCTTCCTATATCACTGCTATTTTCTTTGATATTAGAAGCACTAACATCTTCGTTATCAAACACTTCATTGAATGTTTCAGAACTGTGTTTACTTATATCATCAGGAGACTGAGAACCATTACTCTCACCATCAAAAATAATATTTTGATAAACTGATTCATATAATGGCTCATACTGAGGATCACCATCATTTGATTCAGAACTATTTTCACCATCAATCTATAAAATAAAATGTTAAAACTGAATTTTTTAAAACAAGTTTTGAAACCAAAAATATAAATGTATAAACAAAATTGCTTTACTTGCCTACACTCTTGTAATCTTACTTTTTATTCACAAATACATACTTCATGAATAAAAATTAGAATTAACAGAATTAAAAAGAGACAATACTAAGAAAATAATTATTATTCTTGATATTAAAAAAATATGCATTTAAATTATAAAAGATACATTATAGAGTCTGATAGCACTCTGTAGTAAAGCTCAACCACATGTAATGTTAAAGTGCAAACTTTAACCCTTAATATCTCCATGTATTAATCAATTTGAATGAAATTTAAAGTAATTAGTGTCCATGATGAGTACTCTGAAAATCTTAAATTTTGAACAAATTTGTTGGATCATTTTGGGTTTACATGATCAGCATTTTGTTGCCTAGATTTATAACAAGAGAGATTAGCAACAAACATCTCTAAACCTGANAAGTCAATCATCCGAAACGTCAATCATCCGAAAGAATTCCAGTCGGCAAATTTAAATTTTCGCCAGTTCTGTGGCGCTTCAATCTTTGGCTATGTCTTGGGCTACTCAAATATTTTACGTTTTTGATACTAAATTAACATCTGAAGTATAATTTTTTATTATTTTTATATTTTTCAATATATTTATTTTGTTGGTACAAAATAAAAAAATAATTTTTAACGATACAATAGTCTTTGTTAGGGTTAACATCGACGAAAATTCAACGCGAAGCGACACGCAACGGATAAAAATTTCGACATCGGATACGTTAAACTATTTTTTCGTACGTAAGTCAGTTATCCGAAATATCAGTTATCCGGACAACCCCAGTCCCCAATTGATTCGGAAAATCGACGCTCTACTGTATTAACAAAATTTCTTGTCAAATTCTATTATTTATAAAATATAATACAAGTTGTTAGTTTATTTCCATTTTTAATATATTGGAGGCCTCAAAAAAGTAAGTATTCAGGGAATGTCTGAGATACAATCATTACATATTGAAATAATATTAAATAAAAATTTATGCTTGAGATTTGATATTATAGTTTGTTTATCAAAATAAATCTTTGATTAATTTGAACAAACAAATCATAAATACTTTAAGGGAATTTCTGTAAATATTCCTTGAAGCTAATATTTAATTTCTCTTTACTTTCACCTAAATATTTTATGTTTATTTGCAAATATAATCAGGAAATGAATTATTAAGAGTATTTTTAAAATAAAAAAGTAACCAAAGATAATATGGATTACTATTTTATTACACTAAATGAAAGTGTTACTTTTTATTTATTTTAACTAAATAAATTCAACTTTGTTAGAAATTTATAGAATATTGTTGTCTTTATACACTCCATAAATTTATTTTCTCTAACTCTAAATAATTATCTCTCAAATCCTCCCTCTTATTCTGATGCATTATTAAAATTCCATCCATTTTTCTTGTTTGTTGCCATACAATTTACTTTATTCACTACTGTTATTAATTTATATTAGTTTAGAAAAACTTTCACTTGAATCTGACAGAAACTAAATTACGAAAAGATTCATAAAAATCTTCTCTGAATATCAATATTGCAGCTACATAACTTTCTACGTAAGGAAAATCAAAGCCCTATAATTTTTAAAAATACAATTTATAAAATAATAGCCCATTTTTTAAAATTTTGGTATATTGTTGGTCAATTAGCTATTACATTATATGACATACTGCAGACTATCGTATAACTGTCATGTGAATATAAAATTATCATGAAAACTTTTCTATTATGAAGTTATTGATAACAGAAAAATACTTGAAATCCCATAAAAAACTTGTGGATTGAAAAATTCAGCTCAACAAGAGCATCTAAATAAAAGAAACTTTTGAAAATTATGAAATACTGAACCAGATTTGACAGCAAGACTCAACATGTGAATAGAATGCACATTACACAGACTACAACTATAGAAAGTTTTGGATGAAGCAATGTAACCATAGTAACAAATCAGGAAAACAAGAATTACCACAGAAAAAGCCTTTAAGCTTTACTTTGTGCAGTCGATGCATCTACAATAAGTTGGCAGTACATTTTAATGCAACACTAAGAATATTAGTGAAGGAACTTTAAAGCACAGAGTAAAGCTTGAAGTCTTTCTGTGACAATGCTTATTTTCCTGATTTATTATCATGATGACGTTGCTTCATCCAAAATTTCCTGTAGTTGTGGTCTGTGTAATGTGCACTTTATTCACATGATGAGGATGAGTCCTTATTGTCAAATCTAATTCCAGTATTTTTATGCCACAACTTTCAAAAATTTCCTTTATTTATATGTTTTTGTTGAGCTTAACTTTTCAGTTTGGTTCAATCTGTTTTTTTTATCAGTTAGAAAAACAATTATTCAATGTTAAAATATAATTTCTAAAAATAAATGATTATCTTTAGATAAAATAAACAAGTAAATATAAAACACTCTTTCTGAAACCGATTTCGAGTGATTTATATCGGCAGACAAATAATTAACAAAGATACTATACTTCAGCCAACGTTATTTCTTTTATTATTTTCCAATTTTTCAAAGAATTTTCCAAAAGGTTCTCCAAATGCATTTCGCCGTTACAGCCTCATCGGTGGATTATCTTACAACAAACAACTCTAGTTTTTATACAAATAAATTTTTCCCAGCATGCATCAACGTTTAGACCGACATTCTGATTTAACAAATTTGCATGTTCAACTATACAAAAGTGCTCTACTACTCGTCTTTTAAACACGTTTTCTATTTTATATAATATTTTTACCGAATTTTTATTAATTTTACAATTATAATTGAAACAATGATGATACCAAGGTGACTCTTGTCTTTTTAGACGAATCGCTGCCTCGTGTTCTTTTAGGCGTATCTCGAGCCTCCTTCCCGTTTTTCCAACATATGATTTCGCTTGCAAACAATCACATGATACTTTGTAAACCACTCCTGCGACGTCAAGCTGATTTCTTACTTTATTTTGACCTTTAGTATTTATAATATTAATGATATTCGACATTTTGTTTTCCTGCTTCGCCACTACACATATAGAAAACTTTTTAAATATGGGTTTATATCGTTCATAAAGATTATGTATATAAGGCATTTTAATATAAGTATTATTATTTATACAATTTTTTACATTATATCTGTAATTTATAAAAGAATTATACCACTTACAAATTTTACTCTTTGGATAGTCGTTCAATAAATATTTTCTGAATAATTGTTTAATTTCTTTATTTATATCTTCCTGAAGTGATGTTCTGTTTAGTATTTT
>NW_019385929.1:75719-84722 GCF_000671375.1 Centruroides sculpturatus | reverse complement strand
TTTATTTATAATTATTAATGTTAATAAGAGATGGCGCCTAACGCTTACCTCTAAAGCCAAATTGGTTACGTAATTTATTTAGTAATTAGCCTTAAACTAGCCCGATAGATTTTTGGCATTCTGTTGGTGTGTAGATATATGGTATATCGGGTTTAGAGATGTTTGTATATATTACGCCTTGCCGGGGCTTGCGATGGCCGGTTGAGTGCCTTATTGGATGTAGGACGTGGGCACTGAATGTGTCCCCAGCCGGCGTTGTAATAACCGTCAATGGTTATATAGTTAGCTTCTATACGCTGGAAGAGGAGATCGGACTGTAGGTCTGGATAGCGTAACTGGCAACGCGTCTGCACGGTAAGCAGGAGTTGTTGGTTTGAGTCCCACTCCGGGCAGATTTTTTTCTCCCAGCGGTTCTAAATTATTTAAATTAATTAATTTATTTATAATTATTAATGTTAATAAGAGATGGCGCCTAACGCTTACCTCTAAAGCCAAATTGGTTACGTAATTTATTTAGTAATTAGCCTTAAACTAGCCCGATAGATTTTTGGCATTCTGTTGGTGTGTAGATATATGGTATATCGGGTTTAGAGATGTTTGTATATATTACGCCTTGCCAGGACTTGCGATGGCCGGTTGAGTGCCTTATTGGATGTAGGACGTGGGCACTGAATGTGTCCCCAGCCGGCGTTGTAATAACCGTCAATGGTTATATAGTTAGCTTCTATACGCTGGAAGAGGAGATCGGACTGTAGGTCTGGATAGCGTAACTGGCAACGCGTCTGCACGGTAAGCAGGAGTTGTTGGTTTGAGTCCCACTCCGGGCAGATTTTTTTCTCCCAGCGGTTCTAAATTATTTAAATTAATTAATTTATTTATAATTATTAATGTTAATAAGAGATAGCGCCTAATGCTTACCTCTAGAGCCAAATTGGTTACATAATTTATTTAGTAATTAGCCTTAAACTAGCCCGATAGATTTTCGGCATTCTGTTGGTGTGTAGAGATTAGCAACATTGAGCTACTGAACAATCTAGAAAGAGTCTGCATATGTTTAATAGTTTGTTCAAAAGTTGACAGTCTCTGCTCTTTTGAAAGTTTTATTTTAAAATATTTAGTATTTATAAAACAAAAGCTGTTTTTTAAATTTTAAATTATTATTTGTCAATCACATGACATGACATAGTAGACTATTGTGTGAAAATGGAATTAATTTCATGTCTTGTGATTATTTTTGATCTATTAACATTTCAGCAGTGGGTTAGTTAGGTATGGTGCTATCCCTATATAGTGGAGAATAAATGTGGGAAATTTTTTAAGTATTTTCCCACGCGTTTTTTCTCATTACCGTTTTGAAAAAAGATTTTGTAAACAGTTATGTCTAGGAAAGAAAAGTCTTTTTTTATTGTTACATAATTCCTTTTTTTATGTGAATTTTTTTTCGTGGTAGTTGCCAAAAACTGGTGAATAATGAAGATATCCACAAAAGAATTTTGCGGATATCTCCGTCATTCACCAGTGCCATATGATCACTCTTGAGAGATATATCCGTCGGTCACTGCTGAATGATTAATTAAATTAAGGTGACCAATCATCCTCCTTTAGGGAGGACAGTCCTTCTTTTTTAAGTTCTGTCCTCCCTCGAAAAGTGTCCTCCTACATGTCCTCCTTTTCAATATTTGAAGACTAATCTGTAAATCTCCAAATTTGATCAATGTCAAGTAGATCCATTGCATGTGATGTGATGTGTTTGTATTTAACGTGATGATTCATCAAGGCTTGGTACAGTGAGCAAGATGTGATTATGAGATGCATGTGCTCCACACAAAACACCATGAGAGAGAGTGCCACGTGAAAGTGGCTTTGTTTATTTCTTATTGAAACATGACACGGCACATGCATATGTAGTAGATATTATTATAGCATATTATTGTTGCAATGAATAAAATGTTTCTTTTATTACAATATATTTTTTTCAATTTGTGTGTCCTACTTTTCATTGTAAAATAGTTGGTCACCTTATTAATTAATATAAGCCTAATGATTTTAAAAATACAATTTATAAAATAATAGCCCATTTTTTAAAATTTTGGTATATTGTTGGTCAATTAGCTATTACATTATATGACATACTGCAGACTATCGTATAACTGTCATGTGAATATAAAATTATCATGAAAACTTTTCTATTATGAAGTTATTGATAACAGAAAAATACTTGAAATCCCATAAAAAACTTGTGGATTGAAAAATTCAGCTCAACAAGAGCATCTAAATAAAAGAAACTTTTGAAAATTATGAAATACTGAACCAGATTTGACAGCAAGACTCAACATGTGAATAGAATGCACATTACACAGACTACAACTATAGAAAGTTTTGGATGAAGCAATGTAACCATAGTAACAAATCAGGAAAACAAGAATTACCACAGAAAAAGCCTTTAAGCTTTACTTTGTGCAGTCGATGCATCTACAATAAGTTGGCAGTACATTTTAATGCAACACTAAGAATATTAGTGAAGGAACTTTAAAGCACAGAGTAAAGCTTGAAGTCTTTCTGTGACAATGCTTATTTTCCTGATTTATTATCATGGTGACGTTGCTTCATCCAAAATTTCCTGTAGTTGTGGTCTGTGTAATGTGCACTTTATTCACATGATGAGGATGAGTCCTTATTGTCAAATCTAATTCCAGTATTTTTATGCCACAACTTTCAAAAATTTCCTTTATTTATATGTTTTTGTTGAGCTTAACTTTTCAGTTTGGTTCAATCTGTTTTTTTTTTTATCAGTTAGAAAAACAATTATTCAATGTTAAAATATAATTTCTAAAAATAAATGCTTATCTTTAGATAAAATAAACGAGTAAATATAAAACACTCTTTCTGAAACCGATTTCGAGTGATTTATATTGGCAGACAAATAATTAACAAAGATACTATACTTCAGCCAACGTTATTTCTTTTATTATTTTCCAATTTTTCAAAGAATTTTCCAAAAGGTTCTCCAAATGCATTTCGCCGTTACAGCCTCATCGGTGGATTATCTTACAACAAGCAACTCATTACTTTTTATACAAAAAAATTTTTCCCAGCATGCATCAACGTTTAGACCGACATTCTGATTTAACAAATTTGCATGTTCAACAATACAAATTTTATTGATCAACAATTATTCAATGTATTTGAAATATTATATTTTATGAGAAAATATTTTAAATAAAGTGATGAAATATATTACAATATTCCATTCTTTTCTTATTAGAAAGATTTCTTTTTTAATTTTCTGTAACTTGTCCAACACTATATTTAACTAAAAATAACACTTTACACTTTATAAAAGTAAGAAAATCAATTTTTTCTTGGCTTAAGGTTTTTGAAATCTACAATTCCATCTTCAGATTCAGTATAATCTGATAAATCAAATAAATTGACATTAGAACACACCAATATTCAAACCATTTGCCATTTGCCATATGATAATGTGAGATTCTAGAATGGGTTGAAACTAAAATTTAATTTTTACATGTTAAAAGTGAAATGCTATTGTCTAGTCAGACCAAAGGTCATGTTACTTATGTAAGGGAGAGGAGAGAAAACAAACTGTAGTTGTAAAAACAAATGTAAAGATGACTGATGTAACAGAACAAATGAAATGTCAGCTAGAAAAGATAGAACTCTGACATGAGTGCTCAAACAACCGATTGAGATTAAAAAGTCGAAAAAGGGGAAAGATTTGATGGTTAGAAAAACATCACATGCGGTCATTAAAATCCAAAAATTGACAGAAAATAGAAACAACAGGCTAAATTATGAGCATGCGACTTATAGTATTATCAACAAACTTTGGTCAGTGTCAACAAAAAGGTATCGGACAGACGCCATGAAACGAACCTTTCTCATGATCCAATGAAGTCTCAGTTTTCACCTAGAAACAAAAGAGATACCAATCGGGAAGCGATAAAGGGAATACAGGACCAATCAAAAGGCGAGATTCTCAGGAAAAATCCTATAAAATCTCCAAATCTCAAGATTGAATCGCCAATTTTCACCCAAAGTAATTGCACCTAATCTGTGTGATTTGCATCCTGCAACGGAACTTTGTTGTTGTTTCTCCACTTCAGTGAGCACCATCTGGATGATGTACTATCTCATCAGCATCATTGTCCTCTCAGCCCCGGGGCCATCTCAAACCAACTAGATCCATCACCAATCATTGCAAAACATCTGAACAGTGAGCTGATGAGTGAACTCTGTTATTTTGGATATTGTCAAACCACCTGTCAACATTCGTGTAAGCTATAGTTTACTATAATAAATGGTTTTGTAATGATATGTGTCATCTTTGCCTCCAGCATCACCACCCACATATGAATCAGTCACTAGGATTTTCCTGACACGCAATTAACTGATTGTCCCTGGAAGTAGGCTTTCATACAATAACAAACTACAATTAGGTTTTAATATTACTGTAAATCCTCACATAACCATCCATGTAAACAATCACTTAAATGCCCATGGGTAATTTAGTCAAATGTTTTTCTTTTACTACCATAGTACCATAAAGGGTGGTTTCCACTATATGATTTCATCCAGCAAAATAGAGTTGTAGACCACTGCTTTACAACGACCAATTTACAATACAGCCATTGAAATCACAGAAGAGAATGAATAGTTTGTACTTTTTGATGGATACTTGTGCTTACTAATAGATGTCACTGACATATGACTGTCAATGACATCTATTACAGCCAGTGAGAAATGCTTTCTGTTCAAAAATTATAGTGATTGCAATGAAAACCTTATTGAGCTAGTAAAAAAATCCATTTTTATATAATTGGTCTTTGAGATAATACCATAATAAAATTAAATAATAGTAATAATATATGGATAAAAATTTCAGAATAATTATAAATTATTGGTAATTCTAATCTTGTCTATCTATTCTTGAATATTTATGGTTGAAACCATCTAGTTTGATCAAGTATCCATTTCACTGTTTTATTACAAATGCAATTGAAATGGATGAAAGTTCCACATAGTTGTCCATTGCTCACTTAATTGCCTATGGGCAATTAAATGAGCAATGGGCAATTGAAAAATGTTCTTAATTGTCCATGGGCAATAAATTGAAACATTTTCCAATAAAAATTATTCAAAATAGCAGTGTCTCAAGCAATCACCCATAAGCAATTAGATGAATATTTAGGATAAATAAGTTTAAATTTTCAAACAGTCACATTTTAAAAAAACACAACAAACTAAATATAATAATTTTTCTAACAAGTTATGGTGTAAACAACAAGATCTTATGTTGAATTAATAAATCTTTTATAAGTTGTAGCAGTATCAGTCTAATATTCAGATATATCTCTTGCTTAACTTTTTAAGCTCTGAAAATCTTTCTAAAGTTATAAAAGATTTATTAATTGCATCATAACAAAATCCTGTTGTGAACCATCAGAAAGAGAGATAATTTTTATCCATTGATTTGGCACTGAAGGACTCATGTTATAGATAAGAAGATATTGACAACATTCTATGTATTATTTTTAGTTTCACTTTTAACATGTAATAGTTTATCTTTCTGTTTACATCATAACTTGTTAGAAAAATTATTATATTTAGTTTGTTATGATTTTTTTAATATGTGACTGTTTGAAAATTGAAACTTATTTATTACAGTAGAATCCTAATTATTTGAGGTAATGTGGACTGATTAAAATTTACAAATATAAAAGATTTATATGGTATATTTGGTTTTAAGATCTCTTTATATCTTAGTGAATTTAATCATATACAAGAATAACAATTTTTATATCATTTATTATCTAGCTAATACATATATGAGGTCTAGCTGGAAAGTTTGTAAACTTGGCAAGTAGAAGTTGTTTGCATTTACCTAGAATCTAGTTGGTTTATTGCCTTCAAAGGTCTATGCACTAAATCCAGCATTTCTGCCAGGAAAGGAATGTTTCCTGAAATGCTTCTTTTGAGATGATGCCCAGTTATGCTAGCAAATTTTTTTTAATAGTGTCAATAGATTCAAAATGGCATATTTTGAAAACAGATTTTAATTTGAGAAACAAAAAGAAGTTTGCTGAACTTAGTCTGGTGAATATGGAAGTCGGAGAATGAGTGGCGTCAAGTTCTCTGTTATCAGCAGTGATATGTGGTGGTGGGCATATTGTCATGATTCTGTTTTCTCTAAACAGCTGGTCTTTTCTTCCTCACTGCTTCACAAAGACATTAGAGAGATTGTGGCCAAAGTTTTCATCTCTAAAACGTGAACGTCAAACATTGAGCGCCGCCATCCTGCAAGCCTAGAAGTTTGACAATGGCATTTGGAACGTTGAGCATGATTTCGATGATGTTCCAAATGCTATTGTCAAACTTCTAGGCTTGCAAGATGGCGGCACTCAATGTTCAAAATTCATGTTTTAGAGATGAAAGCTTCAGCTGCAACCTCTCTATTTCCAGAGAGTAATCTTTATTTACTGTCTTCCCTTCTGGAAGGAATTTGTGGTGAATTAAACCTTCATAATTGAACAAAACAGTGAACAATACCCTCACATTCAACCAAACTTGTTGCACCATTTTGGGTCATGGTGAAGATTTTTCACCCACGATGATTACTGTTTTGTTTCCACGTCAGCCCCATAGACCTATGTCTCATCCCCAGTGATTACATTTTTTTATGAAATTTTCATCACATCTACACTGTCCCAGAAATGATTCACTAACTTGCACTCACAGAAAAAAAAAATTTGGTGCAGCTTAGCCTATATGGCTCTTGCGCCAAAAAACCAAAACAAACAAACACTGAAAAAAATTGCAAAATGCAGTCAACACATGTTTACATAAATGAACATAAGACAAGAACAAATGAAGATAGAACAAACTGCTTTCAGTGATAGTATACAAAAAACTTGTCACCAGAATGCTGTGCAAGCTGTATTCAGATTCAATTATTGGTTGTGCACAGGGGCATAGCTACTGTGGAGCAGTTGGAGCAAACTGCTCCAGGTGCATAAATCATGAGGGTGCCAAATTAGAAAGACAAAATAAAAACTTGTAAAAACATTTGTAAAAAAATTTATAATAAAATTTCAGATTTTCGAACAAAACAAAAGTAATTAATTTATAAAAATTCACTGAACTTTGTAGATTTATTAGTCACACACATTTTTTTAGACAAAATGAACCTCTTATCCCTAGAGCCGGCTAAGTATTTTATTGCCTTGTTTACTCTTTTCCTGACTAATTGCATGGGCGGTCTGCCTCGGGTAACGTAGATCAAAGTTCATGAATGTATGCTAGAGTTTGCACCCAATACAATTTTTGCAGATGTGTGTCCTTTGGTACTGTTTTGCTCATCTGTCTTTATTTAACAAGAAATGTTGAAAAACACAAAGAATCGAACCAATATGGAATTTCTTGCGAAGAATCGAACCAATATGGAATTTCTTGCGAAGAATCAAACCAATATGGAATTTCTTGCAAAGTTTACTATTGATGGAAAAGTGGTTCAACCAAAGATGTTAATCAACAAGAAATTAACAATGCAGTAAATTATTAGCACAAAGTGTTGTGACGTATAGTAGATGTAACTATAATGCTTGCTATAAATAATTTACCTTTCTGAGATCACAGGATTACACATCTTCAAGATGTAGAAACTTTGCAAGGAAACTTTCTAGAAATAATTAAATTACTTTCTTGCTATGATGATGTTTTAGCAGATCTATTAAAGAAACCCAAAGGCAGTACCAATTACTGTACTTGAGTCCAGATATACAAAATTAATTAATTAATTTGATTGCACATGAAATGAACATCCAAATTAAAAGTGAAATAGAAGAGGCTGCTTTCATAACAGTAATAACTAATACAATGCAAGATCTATCAAAACTCGATAAGCTACGTATCGTATTCTGTTATGTTTTAATAAAAAAAAGATGAAATGAAAAACCAATTGAGCTGCAAATAAAGTAATCATTTTGTGGATTTATTCAGGTTACTGATCAAACATCACAAGGATTAGAAACAACAGTTTTAAAATGTATTGAAAATTTCACCAATCTATCAAAATTGTGTGGTCAAGGTTACGACAGGCCTACTCAAGGTTACAAGCAAGAATTAAACAACAAAACCTTGCTGCCAGATTTGTACTTTGCTGTTCTCGTAATTTGAATTTAGTGATCAATGATTGTGTCACCAATGTACAAGAAGTCAGGCATTTTATGAATAATTAGAAAAAACTTTTGTTTTTTTCAGTTCTGTTAGGCATTGGGCAATGTTAATGGAAACAAATCAAACCAACTTAGCAAAAACATTGAAAAGAGTTTGTCTAACATGATGGTCTTTCCATATTAATGCTCTCAATGAACTACATTCTCGTTATTTTGATGTAATTAAAATATTGACATTTATCATTAAATGGAAAAATTATGATAAGTAATGTAAAGCTAAAAATTTGATTAATTATTTTGAACAATTTTCAACCATTATTTTGATAATACAGCAGTACAAAGTAAAATACTCGAACTGATTAATACATTCTCGAAAATGCTGCAAAGTGATGAAGATATAGAGAAATCCGTTGAGATGCTTTCATCACTCCGAATCCAATTCCAGGACTTAAGGAATAATTGGGAGTTTGTTAAAAACAATGCCCTTGGGTTATCAACTATATGGAATATTGAATCTTCTTTTCCCCAAAAAAGATTGCATTGTGTGAAAAAAATTCTTTGATGAATTATAGGTAGATGGGTGCATTGAAAACAGTGAACAATGTTTCAAAGTCAAGGTTTTTATAAAGTAATGCATTTAATAATTAATCAATAAACTATTAGATTTGAATCTGTTCAAGAATTATGTACACTTTTTAATCGCTTATAACCTACATAACTTGTTGCGTCATCTGATAAAAATATACTGGAAAGATCAGAATTGTTACAATTGGCATATCCCTCTGACATTTCGCCTAGTTTTGGATCTCAA
>NW_019385929.1:70087-74551 GCF_000671375.1 Centruroides sculpturatus | reverse complement strand
ACAGCCTCATCGGTGGATTATCTAACAACAAACAACTCATTACTTTTTATACAAATAAATTTTTCCCAGCATGCATCAACGTTTAGACCGACATTCTGATTTAACAAATTTGCATGTTCAACAATACAAATTTTATTGATCAACAATTATTCAATGTATTTGAAATATTATATTTTATGAGAAAATATTTTAAATAAAGTGATGAAATATATTACAATATTCCATTCTTTTCTTATTAGAAAGATTTCTTTTTTAATTTTCTGTAACTTGTCCAACACTATATTTAACTAAAAATAACACTTTACACTTTATAAAAGTAAGAAAATCAATTTTTTCTTGGCTTAAGGTTTTTGAAATCTACAATTCCATCTTCAGATTCAGTATAATCTGATAAATCAAATAAATTGACATTAGAACACACCAATATTCAAACCATTTGCCATTTGCCATATGATAATGTGAGATTCTAGAATGGGTTGAAACTAAAATTTAATATATACATGTTAAAAGTGAAATGCTATTGTCAAGTCAGACCAAAGGTCATGTTACTTATGTAAGGGAGAGGAGAGAAAACAAACTGTAGTTGTAAAAACAAATGTAAAGATGACTGATGTAACAGAACAAATGAAATGTCAGCTAGAAAAGATAGAACTCTGACATGAGTGCTCAAACAACCGATTGAGATTAAAAAGTCGAAAAAGGGGAAAGATTTGATGGTTAGAAAAACATCACATGCAGTCATTAAAATCCAAAAATTGACAGAAAATAGAAACAACAGGCTAAATTATGAGCATGCAACTTATAGTATTATCAACAAACTTTGGTCAGTGTCAACAAAAAGGTATCGGACAGACGCCATGAAACGAACCTTTCTCATGATCCAATGAAGTCTCAGTTTTCACCTAGAAACAAAAGAGAGACCAATCGGGAAGCGATAAAGGGAATACAGGACCAATCAAAAGGCGAGATTCTCAGGAAAAATCCTATAAAATCTCCAAATCTCAAGATTAAATCGCCAATTTTCACCCAAAGTAATTGCACCTAATCTGTGTGATTTGCATCATGCAACGGAACTTTGTTGTTGTTTCTCCACTTCAGTGAGCACCATCTGGATGATGTACTATCTCATCAGCATCATTGTCCTCTCAGCCCCGGGGCCATCTCAAACCAACTAGATCCATCACCAATCATTGCAAAACATCTGAACAGTGAGCTGATGAGTGAACTCTGTTATTTTGGATATTGTCAAACCACCTGTCAACATTCGTGTAAGCTATAGTTTACTATAATAAATGGTTTTGTAACGACATGTGTCATCTTTGCCTCCAGCATCACCACCCACATATGAATCAGTCACTAGGATTTTCCTGACACGCAATTAACTGATTGTCCCTGGAAGTAGGCTTTCATACAATAACAAACTACAATTAGGTTTTAATATTACTGTAAATCCTCACATAACCATCCATGTAAACAATCACTTAAATGCCCATGGGTGATTTAGTGAAATGTTTTTCTTTTACTACCATAGTATCATAAAGGATGGTTTCCACTATATGATTTCATCCAGCAAAATAGAGTTGTAGACCACTGCTTTACAACAACCAATTTACAATACAGCCATTGAAATCACAGAAGAGAATGAATAGTTTGTACTTTTTGATGGATACTTGTGCTTACTAATAGATGTCACTGACATATGACTGTCAATGACATCTATTACAGCCAGTGAGAAATGCTTTCTGTTCAAAAATTATAGTGATTGCAATGAAAACCTTATTGAGCTAGTAAAAAAATCCATTTTTATATAATTGGTCTTTGAGATAATACCATAATAAAATTAAATAATAGTAATAATATATGGATAAAAATTTCAGAATAATTATAAATTATTGGTAATTCTAATCTTGTCTATCTATTCTTGAATATTTATGGTTGAAACCATCTAGTTTGATCAAGTATCCATTTCACTGTTTTATTACAAATGCAATTGAAATGGATGAAAGTTCCACATAGTTGTCCATTGCTCACTTAATTGCCTATGGGCAATTAAATGAGCAATGGGCAATTGAAAAATGTTCTTAATTGTCCATGGGCAATAAATTGAAACATTTTCCAATAAAAATTATTCAAAATAGCAGTGTCTCAAGCAATCACCCATAAGCAATTAGATGAATATTTAGGATAAATAAGTTTAAATTTTCAAACAGTCACATTTTAAAAAAANCAGGAAACATTCCTTTCCTGGCAGAAATGCTGGATTTAGTGCATAGACCTTTGAAGGCAATAAACCAACTAGATTCTAGGTAAATGCAAACAACTTCTACTTGCCAAGTTTACAAACTTTCCAGCTAGACCTCATATATGTATTAGCTAGATAATAAATGATATAAAAATTGTTATTCTTGTATATGATTAAATTCACTAAGATATAAAGAGATCTTAAAACCAAATATACCATATAAATCTTTTATATTTGTAAATTTTAATCAGTCCACATTACCTCAAATAATTAGGATTCTACTGTAATAAATAAGTTTCAATTTTCAAACAGTCACATATTAAAAAAATCATAACAAACTAAATATAATAATTTTTCTAACAAGTTATGATGTAAACAGAAAGATAAACTATTACATGTTAAAAGTGAAACTAAAAATAATACATAGAATGTTGTCAATATCTTCTTATCTATAACATGAGTCCTTCAGTGCCAAATCAATGGATAAAAATTATCTCTCTTTCTGATGGCTCACAACAGGATTTTGTTATGATGCAATTAATAAATCTTTTATAACTTTAGAAATATTTTCAGAGCTTAAAAAGTAAGCAAGAGATATATCTGAATATTAGACTGATACTGCTACAAGTTATAAAAGATTTATTAATTCAACATAAGATCTTGTTGTTTACATCATAACTTGTTAGAAAAATTATTATATTTAGTTTTTTTTAATATTATTATATAATTATTATTATTATAATTATTATTATTTTTTTAATATTATTATTACATTTAGTTATGTTTTTTTAATATGTGACTGTTTGAAAATTGAAACTTATTTAGTACAGTAGAATCCTAATTATTTGAGGTAATGTGGACTGATTAAAATTTACAAATATAAAAGATTTATATGGTATATTTGGTTTTTAAGATCTCTTTATATCTTAGTGAATTTAATCATATATAAGAATAACAATTTTTATATCATTTATTATCTAGCTAATACATATATGAGGTCTAGCTGGAAAGTTTGTAAACTTGGCAAGTAGAAGTTGTTTGCATTTACCTAGAATCTAGTTGGTTTATTGCCTTCAAAGGTCTATGCACTAAATCCAGCATTTCTGCCAGGAAAGGAATGTTTCCTGAATTGCTTCTTTTGAGATGATGCCCAGTTCTGCTAGCAAATTTCTTTTAATAGTGTCAATGGATTCAAAATGGCATCTTTTGAAAACAGATTTTAATTTGAGAAACAAAAAGAAGTTTGCTGAACTTAGTCTGGTGAATATGGAAGTTGGAGAACGAGTGGAGTTGAGTTCTCTGTTATCAGCAGTGATATGTGGTGGTGGGCATATTGTCATGATTCTGTTTTCTCTAAGCAGTTGGTGTTTTCTTCCTCACTGCTTCACAAAGACATTAGAGAGATTGTGGCCAAAGTTTTCATCTTTAAAACGTGAACGTCAAATATTGAGCCATCGTGCAAGCCTAGAAGTTTGACAATGGCATTTGGAACGTTGAGCATGATTCCAATGATGTTCCAAATGCCATTGTCAAACTTCTAGGCTTGCAAGATGGCGGCACTCAATGTTCAACATTCATGTTTTAGAGATGAAAGCTTCAGCTGCAACCTCTCTATTTCCAGAGAGTAATCCTTATTTACTGTCTTCCCTTCTGGAAGGAATTTGTGGTGAATTAAACCTTCATAACTGAACAAAACAGTGAACAAGACCCTCATATTCAACCAAACTTGTTGCACCATTTTGGGTTGTGGTGAAGATTTTTCACCCACAATGATTACTGTTTTGTTTCCACGTCAGCCCCATTGACCTATGTCTCATCCCCAGTGATTACATTTTTTTATGAAATTTTCATCACATCTAGACTGTCCCAGAAATGATTCACTAACTTGCACTCACTGAAAAAAATTGCAAAATGCAGTCAACACATGTTTACATAAATGAACATAACACAAGAACAAATGAAGATAGAACAAACTGCTTTCAGTGATAGTATACAAAAAACTTGTCACCAGAATGCTGTGCAAGTTGTATTCAGATTCAATTATTGGTTGTGCACAGGGGCATAGCTACTGTGGAGCAGTTGGAGCAAACTGCTCCAGGTGCATGAATCATGAAGGTGCCAAATTAGAAAGACAAAATAAAAACTTGTAAAAACATTTGTAAAAAATTTATAATAAAATTTCAAATTTTCGAACAAAACAAAAGAAAAGTAATTAATTTATA
>NW_019385929.1:59386-66300 GCF_000671375.1 Centruroides sculpturatus | reverse complement strand
AAAAATATAAAACAATGGGATCGGTGAAATTTCTAAAAATATAATTTCTAAAAATAAATGATTATCTTTAGATAAAATAAACGAGTAAATATAAAACACTCTTTCTGAAACCGATTTCGAGTGATTTATATCGGCAGACAAATAATTAACAAAGATACTATACTTCAGCCAACGTTATTTCTTTTATTATTTTCCAATTTTTCAAAGAATTTTCCAAAAGGTTCTCCAAATGCATTTCGCCGTTACAGCCTCATCGGTGGATTATCTTACAACAAGCAACTCATTACTTTTTATACAAAAAAATTTTTCCCAGCATGCATCAACGTTTAGACCGACATTCTGATTTAACAAATTTGCATGTTCAACAATACAAATTTTATTGATCAACAATTATTCAATGTATTTGAAATATTATATTTTATGAGAAAATATTTTAAATAAAGTGATGAAATATATTACAATATTCCATTCTTTTCTTATTAGAAAGATTTCTTTTTTAATTTTCTGTAACTTGTCCAACACTATATTTAACTAAAAATAACACTTTACACTTTATAAAAGTAAGAAAATCAATTTTTTCTTGGCTTAAGGTTTTTGAAATCTACAATTCCATCTTCAGATTCAGTATAATCTGATAAATCAAATAAATTGACATTAGAACACACCAATATTCAAACCATTTGCCATTTGCCATATGATAATGTGAGATTCTAGAATGGGTTGAAACTAAAATTTAATATATACATGTTAAAAGTGAAATGCTATTATCAAGTCAGACCAAAGGTCATGTTACTTATGTAAGGGAGAGGAGAGAAAAAAAACTGTAGTTGTAAAAACAAATGTAAAGATGACTGATGTAACAGAACAAATGAAATGTCAGCTAGAAAAGATAGAACTCTGACATGAGTGCTCAAACAACCGATTGAGATTAAAAAGTCGAAAAAGGGGAAAGATTTGATGGTTAGAAAAACATCACATGCAGTCATTAAAATCCAAAAATTGACAGAAAATAGAAACAACAGGCTAAATTATGAGCATGCAACTTATAGTATTATCAACAAACTTTGGTCAGTGTCAACAAAAAGGTATCGGACAGACGCCATGAAACGAACCTTTCTCATGATCCAATGAAGTCTCAGTTTTCACCTAGAAACAAAAGAGATACCAATCGGGAAGCGATAAAGGGAATACAGGACCAATCAAAAGGCGAGATTCTCAGGAAAAATCCTATAAAATCCCCAAATCTCAAGATTGAATCGCCAATTTTCACCCAAAGTAATTGCACCTAATCTGTGTGATTTGCATCCTGCAACGGAACTTTGTTGTTGTTTCTCCACTTCAGTGAGCACCATCTGGATGATGTACTATCTCATCAGCATCATTGTCCTCTCAGCCCCGGGGCCATCTCAAACCAACTAGATCCATCACCAATCATTGCAAAACATCTGAACAGTGAGCTGATGAGTGAACTCTGTTATTTTGGATATTGTCAAACCACCTGTCAACATTCGTGTAAGCCATAGTTTACTATAATAAATGGTTTTGTAATGATATGTGTCATCTTTGCCTCCAGCATCACCACCCACATATGAATCAGTCACTAGGATTTTCCTGACACGCAATTAACTGATTGCCCCTGGAAGTAGGCTTTCACACAATAACAAACTACAATTAGGTTTTAATATTACTGTAAATCCTCACATAACCATCCATGTAAACAATCACTTAAATGCCCATGGGTAATTTAGTCAAATGTTTTTCTTTTACTACCATAGTACCATAAAGGGTGGTTTCCACTATATGATTTCATCCAGCAAAATAGAGTTGTAGACCACTGCTTTACAACGACCAATTTACAATACAGCCATTGAAATCACAGAAGAGAATGAATAGTTTGTACTTTTTGATGGATACTTGTGCTTACTAATAGATGTCATTGACAGATGACTGTCAATGACATCTATTACAGCCAGTGAGAAATGCTTTCTGTTCAAAAATTATAGTGGTTGCAATGAAAACCTTATTGAGCTAGTAAAAAAATCCATTTTTATATAATTGGTCTTTGAGAGAATACCATAATAAAATTAAATAATAGTAATAATATATGGATAAAAATTTCAGAATAATTATAAATTATTGGTAATTCTAATCTTGTCTATCTATTCTTGAATATTTATGGTTGAAACCATCTAGTTTGATCAAGTATCCATTTCACTGTTTTATTACAGATGCAATTGAAATGGATGAAAGTTCCACATAGTTGTCCATTGCTCACTTAATTGCCTATGAGCAATTAAATGAGCAATGGGCAATTAAAAAAATGTTATTAATTGTCTATGGGCAATAAATTGAAACATTTTCCAATAAAAATTATTCAAAATAGCAGTGTCTCAAGCAATCAGCCATAAGCAATTAGATGAATATTTAGGATAAATAAGTTTAAATTTTCAAACAGTCACATTTTTAAAAACACAACAAACTAAATATAATAATTTTTCTAACAAGTTATGATGTAAACAACAAGATCTTATGTTGAATTAATAAATCTTTTATAACTTGTAGCAGTATCAGTCTAATATTCAGATATATCTCTTGCTTACTTTTTAAGCTCTGAAAATATTTCTAAAGTTATAAAAGATTTATTAATTGCATCATAACAAAATCCTGTTGTGAGCCATCAGAAAGAGAGATAATTTTTATCCATTGATTTGGCACTGAAGGACTCATGTTATAGATAAGAAGATATTGACAACATTCTATGTATTATTTTTAGTTTCACTTTTAACATGTAATAGTTTATCTTTCTGTTTACATCATAACTTGTTAGAAAAATTATTATATTTAGTTTGTTATGATTTTTTTAATATGTGACTGTTTGAAAATTGAAACTTATTTATTACAGTAGAATCCTAATTATTTGAGGTAATGTGGACTGATTAAAATTTACAAATATAAAAGATTTATATGGTATATTTGGTTTTAAGATCTCTTTATATCTTAGTGAATTTAATCATATACAAGAATAACAATTTTTATATCATTTATTATCTAGCTAATACATATATGAGGTCTAGCTGGAAAGTTTGTAAACTTGGCAAGTAGAAGTTGTTTGCATTTACCTAGAATCTAGTTGGTTTATTGCCTTCAAAGGTCTATGCACGAAATCCAGCATTTCTGCCAGGAAAGGAATGTTTCCTGAAATGCTTCTTTTGAGATGATGCCCAGTTATGCTAGCAAATTTTTTTTAATAGTGTCAATAGATTCAAAATGGCATATTTTGAAAACAGATTTTAATTTGAGAAACAAAAAGAAGTTTGCTGAACTTAGTCTGGTGAATATGGAAGTCGGAGAATGAGTGGCGTCAAGTTCTCTGTTATCAGCAGTGATATGTGGTGGTGGGCATATTGTCATGATTCTGTTTTCTCTAAACAGCTGGTCTTTTCTTCCTCACTGCTTCACAAAGACATTAGAGAGATTGTGGCCAAAGTTTTCATCTCTAAAACGTGAACGTCAAACATTGAGCGCCGCCATCCTGCAAGCCTAGAAGTTTGACAATGGCATTTGGAACGTTGAGCATGATTTCGATGATGTTCCAAATGCTATTGTCAAACTTCTAGGCTTGCAAGATGGCGGCACTCAATGTTCAAAATTCATGTTTTAGAGATGAAAGCTTCAGCTGCAACCTCTCTATTTCCAGAGAGTAATCTTTATTTACTGTCTTCCCTTCTGGAAGGAATTTGTGGTGAATTAAACCTTCATAATTGAACAAAACAGTGAACAATACCCTCACATTCAACCAAACTTGTTGCACCATTTTGGGTTGTGGTGAAGATTTTTCACCCACAATGATTACTGTTTTGTTTCCACGTCAGCCCCATAGACCTATGTCTCATCCCCAGTGATTACATTTTTTTATGAAATTTTCATCACATCTACACTGTCCCAGAAATGATTCACTAACTTGCACTCACAGAAAAAAAAAATTTGGTGCAGCTTAGCCTATATGGCTCTTGCGCCAAAAAACCAAAACAAACAAACACTGAAAAAAATTGCAAAATGCAGTCAACACATCTAACCTAACCTAACCTAAACCAAAACAAACAAACACTGAAAAAAATTGCAAAATGCAGTCAACACATGTTTACATAAATGAACATAACACAAGAACAAATGAAGATAGAACAAACTGCTTTCAGTGATAGTATACAAAAAACTTGTCACCAGAATGCTGTGCAAGTTGTATTCAGATTCAATTATTGGTTGTGCACAGGGGCATAGCTACTGTGGAGCAGTTGGAGCAAACTGCTCCAGGTGCATAAATCATGAGGGTGCCAAATTAGAAAGACAAAATAAAAACTTGTAAAAACATTTGTAAAAAAATTTATAATAAAATTTCAGATTTTCGAACAAAACAAAAGTAATTAATTTATAAAAATTCACTGAACTTTGTAGATTTATTAGTCACACACATTTTTTTAGACAAAATGAACCTCTTATCCCTAGAGCCGGCTAAGTATTTTATTGCCTTGTTTACTCTTTTCCTGACTAATTGCATGGCTGGTCTGCCTCGGGTAACGTAGATCAAAGTTCATGAATGTATGCTACAGTTTGCACCCAATACAATTTTTGCAGATGTGTGTCCTTTGGTACTGTTTTGCTCATCTGTCTTTATTTAACAAGAAATGTTGAAAAACACAAAGAATCGAACCAATATGGAATTTCTTGCGAAGAATCGAACCAATATGGAATTTCTTGCGAAGAATCAAACCAATATGGAATTTCTTGCAAAGTTTACTATTGATGGAAAAGTGGTTCAACCAAAGATGTTAATCAACAAGAAATTAACAATGCAGTAAATTATTAGCACAAAGTGTTGTGACGTATAGTAGATGTAACTATAATGCTTGCTATAAATAATTTACCTTTCTGAGATCACAGGATTACACATCTTCAAGATGTAGAAACTTTGCAAGGAAACTTTCTAGAAATAATTAAATTACTTTCTTGCTATGATGATGTTTTAGCAGATCTATTAAAGAAACCCAAAGGCAGTACCAATTACTGTACTTGAGTCCAGATATACAAAATTAATTAATTAATTTGATTGCACATGAAATTAACATCCAAATTAAAAGTGAAATAGAAGAGGCTGCTTTCATAACAGTAATAACTAATACAATGCAAGATCTATCAAAACTCGATCAGCTACATATCGTATTCTGTTATGTTTTAATAAAAAAAGATGAAATGAAAAACCAATTGAGCTGCAAATAAAGTAATCATTTTGTGGATTTATTCAGGTTACTGATCAAACATCACAAGGATTAGAAACAACAGTTTTAAAATGTATTGAAAATTTCACCAATCTATCAAAATTGTGTGGTCAAGGTTACGACAGGCCTACTCAAGGTTACAAGCAAGAATTAAAGAACAAAACCCCACTGCCAGATTTGTACTTTGCTGTTCTCGTAATTTGAATTTAGTGATCAATGATTGTGTCACCAATGTACAAGAAGTCAGGCATTTTATGAATAATTAGAAAAAACTTTTGTTTTTTTTTTTTCAGTTCTGTTAGGCATTGGGCAATGTTAATGGAAACAAATCAAACCAACTTAGCAAAAACATTGAAAAGAGTTTGTCTAACATGATGGTCTTTCCGTATTAATGCTCTCAATGAACTACATTCTCGTTATTTTGATGTAATTAAAATATTGACATATTTATCATTAAATGGAAAAATTATGATAAGTAATGTAAAGCTAAAAATTTGATTAATTATTTTGAACAATTTTCAACCATTATTTTGATAATACAGCAGTACAAAGTAAAATACTCGAACTGATTAATACATTCTCGAAAATGCTGCAAAGTGATGAAGATATAGAGAAATCCGTTGAGATGCTTTCATCACTCCTAATCCAATTCCAGGACTTAAGGAATAATTGGGAGTTTGTTAAAAACAATGCCCTTGAGTTATCAACTATATGGAATATTGAATCTTCTTTTCCCCAAAAAAGATTGCATTGTGTGAAAAAAATTCTTTGATGAATTATAGGTAGATAGGTGCATTGAAAACAGTGAACAATGTTTCAAAGTCAAGGTTTTTATAAAGTAATGCATTTAATAATTAATCAATAAACTATTAGATTTGAATCTGTTCAAGAATTATGTACACTTTTTAATTGCTTATAACCTACATATCTTGTCACGTCATCTGATAAAAATATACTGGAAAGATCAGAATTGTTACAATTGGCATATCCCTCTGACATTTCGCCTAGTTTTGGACCTCAATTGCTTCGATTTAAAATGTGTTTTAATACTCATTTTAAAGAAATTACTTGTATACTTGAAGTTGCCAAACTAATTTTAATTCATACTGTATCCTCAAGTGGCTTCTCCAACATTATTGCAGCATGCCTCATTTTTTTTTTTTAACTTTACCGGTGACGACAGCGACAGCAGAACAGTTATTTTCAAAACTGAAATTAATCAAAATGTATTTAAGAAGCAGTATGTCACAACACCATCTTAGCTCTTTGGCAACTATATCAATTTGAAAAAATAATAGCTTGTCAACTTGATTTAGAAAAAGTGATTGACCAATTTATAAATGAAAAAGCGAGAAAACAATTTTGAAGCTTTTTTATGTATTACTAGTGAGG
Source organism: Centruroides sculpturatus (assembly GCF_000671375.1). Lineage (NCBI taxonomy): Eukaryota > Metazoa > Arthropoda > Arachnida > Scorpiones > Buthidae > Centruroides > Centruroides sculpturatus. Next base: position 59,635 of record NW_019385929.1, on the reverse strand, counting down.
TCGCGGCCAAAGTTTTCATCTCTAAAGCATGAGTGTTGAACTTTGAGCGCTGTTATCTTGTAAATGGCACTCGAAGTTTGACGTTCACATTTTAGAGATGAAAACGTTGGCCGCAATCTCGCTATTATGTATTTGTTATTAAACTAAACTTGCATACATTTTGTCAATACAGTTTATATAATATGTAGTAAATATTATTAGGTACTCAGTACTTAAACAATTATATTTTGTTTTATTATTATATTTATA
>NW_019385929.1:9406-53547 GCF_000671375.1 Centruroides sculpturatus | reverse complement strand
AACCAATATGGAATTTCTTGCGAAGAATCGAACCAATATGGAATTTCTTGCGAAGAATCAAACCAATATGGAATTTCTTGCAAAGTTTACTATTGATGGAAAAGTGGTTCAACCAAAGATGTTAATCAACAAGAAATTAACAATGCAGTAAATTATTAGCACAAAGTGTTGTGACGTATAGTAGATGTAACTATAATGCTTGCTATAAATAATTTACCTTTCTGAGATCACAGGATTACACATCTTCAAGATGTAGAAACTTTGCAAGGAAACTTTCTAGAAATAATTAAATTACTTTCTTGCTATGATGATGTTTTAGCAGATCTATTAAAGAAACCCAAAGGCAGTACCAATTACTGTACTTGAGTCCAGATATACAAAATTAATTAATTAATTTGATTGCACATGAAATGAACATCCAAATTAAAAGTGAAATAGAAGAGGCTGCTTTCATAACAGTAATAACTAATACAATGCAAGATCTATCAAAACTCGATAAGCTACGTATCGTATTCTGTTATGTTTTAATAAAAAAAAGATGAAATGAAAAACCAATTGAGCTGCAAATAAAGTAATCATTTTGTGGATTTATTCAGGTTACTGATCAAACATCACAAGGATTAGAAACAACAGTTTTAAAATGTATTGAAAATTTCACCAATCTATCAAAATTGTGTGGTCAAGGTTACGACAGGCCTACTCAAGGTTACAAGCAAGAATTAAAGAACAAAACCCCACTGCCAGATTTGTACTTTGCTGTTCTCGTAATTTGAATTTAGTGATCAATGATTGTGTCACCAATGTACAAGAAGTCAGGCATTTTATGAATAATTAGAAAAAACTTTTCTTTTGTTTTTTTCAGTTCTGTTAGGCATTGGGCAATGTTAATGGAAACAAATCAAACCAACTCAGCAAAAACATTGAAAAGAGTTTGTCTAACATGATGGTCTTTCCGTATTAATGCTCTCAATGAACTACATTCTCGTTATTTTGATGTAATTAAAATATTGACATATTTATCATTAAATGGAAAAATTATGATAAGTAACGTAAAGCTAAAAATTTGATTAATTATTTTGAACAATTTTCAACCATTATTTTGATAATACAGCAGTACAAAGTAAAATACTCGAACTGATTGCAGCATTTTTGAGAATGTATTAAAGTGATGAAGATATAGAGAAATCCGTTGAGATGCTTTCATCACTCCTAATCCAATTCCAGGACTTAAGGAATAATTGGGAGTTTGTTAAAAACAATGCCCTTGAGTTATCAACTATATGGAATATTGAACCTTCTTTTCCCCAAAAAAGATTGCATTGTGTGAAAAAAATTCTTTGATGAATTATAGGTAGATGGGTGCATTGAAAACAGTGAACAATGTTTCAAAGTCAAGGTTTTTATAAAGTAATGCATTTAATAATTAATCAATAAACTATTAGATTTGAATCTGTTCAAGAATTATGTACACTTTTTAATCGCTTATAACCTACATAACTTGTTGCGTCATCTGATAAAAATATACTGGAAAGATCAGAATTGTTACAATTGGCATATCCCTCTGACATTTCGCCTAGTTTTGAACCTCAATTGCTTCAATTTAAAATGTGTTTTAATACTCATTTAAAAGAAATTACTTGTATACATGAAGTTGCCAAACTAATTTTAATTCACACTGTATCCTCAAGTGGCTTCTCCAACATTATTGCAGCATGCCTCATTTTTTTTAACTTTACCAGTGACGACAGCGACAGCAGAACAGTTATTTTCAAAACTGAAATTAATCAAAATGTATTTAAGAAGCAGTATGTCCCAACACAATCTTAGCTCTTTGGCAACTATATCAATTTGAAAAAAATAATAGCTTGTCAACTTGATTTAGAAAAAGTGATTGACCAATTTACAAATGAAAAAGCAAGAAAACAATTTTGAAGCTTTTTTATGTATTACTAGCAAGGTCGCAGCCAAAGTTTTCATCTCTAAAGCATGAGTGTTGAACTTTGAGCGCTGTTATCTTGTAAATGGCACTCGAAGTTTGACGTTCACATTTTAGAGATGAAAACGTTGGCCACAATCTTGCTATTATGTATTTGTTATTAAACTAAACTTGCATACATTTTGTCAATACAGTTTATATAATATGTAGTAAGTATTATTAGGTATTCTGTATTTAAAGAATCATATTTTGTATTATTATTATACTTGAATTTATTAAATTGAATATTTTATTATTGAAATGCCTTGAATCTCAAATAAATTATTATTGAGTAAAGTTGTAAATCAAAATAATTAGATATATTTTTTAAAATTAAATGTTCAAAACAAATTTCGCAAGACCTCTTCCAAGGAACTAGTGGGAACACAGACTACTTGCTACAGGGCACTGAATATGTAGCTACACCACTGGTTGTGCATAGTTTAAACAAGTTTGCAAACTTTCTGGCCAGACCTCATATGATAGCTTCAAGAATAAAAATGTGTATTATTGTAGTTACATTTCAATAGGAATGATTTGTCTCACATTCAAGTTAAATGATAAAAGACAACAGAAAGAAATAATTTTGTAATGCACGATATCACTTTAAACTTTCTTTTATGAATTATAGTGTAAGAAAAGTAGAATATTCATTTACAGGTTTATCTTGGATAATGTAGAATGTAGGTTAATTAAAACTGAGATAATCAGGGTTCTACAGTATTAAAATCTAATTATGTGCTACCTATATATCAAATGATTTGATATTTATATGTTCTAATGCCAGTTTATTCAACTTATCAGAATATAAAAAATCTAAAGATGAGATTGACTGTATGTTTCAAAAACATTAATCTGAGAAAAATCTTTTTTTCTTATTTCTATAAAGAGTAAAGCGTTATTTTTAGTTAATTATTGATTATTAAATTAATGTGTAATAAACTTAAGACTTATTGTGTTGAACAATAGTTTCACAAAGTTTAGATATTTTCTTTAGATTCTAAATCTTGATAATAATTCTAAAATTAATTTAGTTTTTTTTTTGTTTTAAAATCATTAAGATAAAAGTTAAATTTTAAAAATTTATTATATTAAAAATTTAAAAACTTACAATATAAAAGTTTTTAAGATTATTTATTATTTCTAAATTTAAAAGTACTTTAATTTGAAAATTACTTTATCATCAATACTTAAACANTGTTAATGGAAACAAATCAAACCAACTCAGCAAAAACATTGAAAAGAGTTTGTCTAACATGATGGTCTTTCCGTATTAATGCTCTCAATGAACTACATTCTCGTTATTTTGATGTAATTAAAATATTGACATATTTATCATTAAATGGAAAAATTATGATAAGTAACGTAAAGCTAAAAATTTGATTAATTATTTTGAACAATTTTCAACCATTATTTTGATAATACAGCAGTACAAAGTAAAATACTCGAACTGATTGCAGCATTTTTGAGAATGTATTAAAGTGATGAAGATATAGAGAAATCCGTTGAGATGCTTTCATCACTCCTAATCCAATTCCAGGACTTAAGGAATAATTGGGAGTTTGTTAAAAACAATGCCCTTGAGTTATCAACTATATGGAATATTGAACCTTCTTTTCCCCAAAAAAGATTGCATTGTGTGAAAAAAATTCTTTGATGAATTATAGGTAGATGGGTGCATTGAAAACAGTGAACAATGTTTCAAAGTCAAGGTTTTTATAAAGTAATGCATTTAATAATTAATCAATAAACTATTAGATTTGAATCTGTTCAAGAATTATGTACACTTTTTAATCGCTTATAACCTACATAACTTGTTGCGTCATCTGATAAAAATATACTGGAAAGATCAGAATTGTTACAATTGGCATATCCCTCTGACATTTCGCCTAGTTTTGAACCTCAATTGCTTCAATTTAAAATGTGTTTTAATACTCATTTAAAAGAAATTACTTGTATACATGAAGTTGCCAAACTAATTTTAATTCACACTGTATCCTCAAGTGGCTTCTCCAACATTATTGCAGCATGCCTCATTTTTTTTAACTTTACCAGTGACGACAGCGACAGCAGAACAGTTATTTTCAAAACTGAAATTAATCAAAATGTATTTAAGAAGCAGTATGTCCCAACACAATCTTAGCTCTTTGGCAACTATATCAATTTGAAAAAAATAATAGCTTGTCAACTTGATTTAGAAAAAGTGATTGACCAATTTACAAATGAAAAAGCAAGAAAACAATTTTGAAGCTTTTTTATGTATTACTAGCAAGGTCGCAGCCAAAGTTTTCATCTCTAAAGCATGAGTGTTGAACTTTGAGCGCTGTTATCTTGTAAATGGCACTCGAAGTTTGACGTTCACATTTTAGAGATGAAAACGTTGGCCACAATCTTGCTATTATGTATTTGTTATTAAACTAAACTTGCATACATTTTGTCAATACAGTTTATATAATATGTAGTAAGTATTATTAGGTATTCTGTATTTAAAGAATCATATTTTGTATTATTATTATACTTGAATTTATTAAATTGAATATTTTATTATTGAAATGCCTTGAATCTCAAATAAATTATTATTGAGTAAAGTTTTAAATCAAAATAATTAGATATATTTTTTAAAATTAAATGTTCAAAACAAATTTCGCAAGACCTCTTCCAAGGAACTAGTGGGAACACAGACTCCAGGGCACTGAATATGTAGCTATACCACTGGTTGTGCATAGTTTAAACAAGTTTGTAAACTTTCTGGACAGACCTCATATGATAGCTTCAAGAATAAAAATGTGTATTATTGTAGTTACATTTCAATAGGAATGATTTGTCTCACATTGAAGTTAAATGATAAAAGACAACAGAAAGAAATAATTTTGTAATGCATGATATCACTTTAAACTTTCTTTTATGAATTATAGTGTAAGAAAAGTAGAGTATTCATTTACAGGTTTATCTTGGATAATGTAGAATGTAGGTTAATTAAAACTCAGATAATCAGGGTTCTACAGTATTAAAATCTAATTATGTGCTACCTATATATCAAATGATTTGATATTTATATGTTCTAATGCCAGTTTATTCAACTTATCAGAATATAAAAAATCTAAAGATGAGATTGACTGTATGTTTCAAAAACATTAATCTGAGAAAAATCTTTTTTTCTTACTTCTATAAAGAGTAAAGCGTTATTTTTAGTTAATTATTGATTATTAAATTAATGTGTAATAAACTTAAGACTTATTGTGTTGAACAATAGTTTCACAAAGTTTAGATATTTTCTTTAGATTCTAAATCTTGATAATAATTCTAAAATTAATTTAGTTTTTTTTTTGTTTTAAAATCATTAAGATAAAAGTTAAATTTTAAAAATTTATTATATTAAAAATTTAAAAACTTACAATATAAAAGTTTTTAAGATTATTTATTATTTATAAATTTAAAAGTACTTTAATTTGAAAATTACTTTATCATCAATACTTAAACAATGAATTAAATCACAAATTCTTTATAAGTATTTTGATAACAAGTTGACATCTTCAACATCTTGATATAAACATAACTATGTAATAAAATTATATATTCAAAATAAATCTCTTCATTTTATTAAATTTGTATTTGGTAAATTATTAAATTCTATCATAAACTTACAGTTTCCCACAATGAAATATCTTGATATTCATTGTTTTGTTCTGTCTTATTTTTAGCAGCTCTCATACTATCTGACCAAGAACGTCTTGCCTGGCTCTTTCTATAACAATCTTTCTTTACTTTGTTTCTTCTAAAAGCACTACAAATTAAACAATAATAAAAGTCTTCAATTTTATTCAAATGTTCAAAATTATTTTATAAAATTCTGAAGGTATAAATTTATGTACCTTGGAATAATGGAACTATTGCTGTACTTCTCACTATTTTCTAACTCAATGTCACTAATGTCCACCCAAGATTCTTGTTCATCACTGTCACATGAACCTTACAAGAACAATAAATATTCCATTTGTCATTGTAAATAAATAATGTAAAGTATAAATTCTTAAATATTAATATTACTCTGTACAAGTAAGATATTTTATTTTTAGACAATAAAATAATGATGATTTGATAAAATTTTAATATTCTGAAATTCCATATACAGTATACTGAATCTAACATGAAATTGTAATAATGTAAATAAATATTTTTTTAAAAGATTGCAATTTTCTTACAAATTGTAGAGAGATATAGAATTTAATCAGAAATTGAAACTTAAATATTTCATATTTTTAATATGCCAGAAATATGATTGAATAACAAACATTTAATAATCACTATCTGTAAATTGATGAAACTTGAGAAATATCAAATCACTGAAATTGTGTTTGCAATAATATGATATTGTAATGATGGGTCAAGTTTTTCTTTTACAATAAAACTATTAATATTTCAAAATTCTTATAATGATAACTAAATATTTCATACTTAATATTTCTTTTGAACAAGTTAGAAACTTAACACGTTTAAAAACAAATTTAAAATATTTATATACAGTGGAATCCCGGTTAACGAACTCAATCCGTTCCGCGACTCCGTTCGTTAACCGAAGTAATTTTTCCCATAGAAATTAATGTAAATGCAATTAATCCGTTCTAGTCTCCGAAATTTTTGTGATTTTATTTGTAATATACAGTAATTTTCTTCGATGAAAATGTAAGAAAACGTAGTATCTATCATTACAGCAACAAACATGTAAACTTTGTTTAATAAACTAGCACTGTACATAACCTCATTTGTTGTAGTTGGTGGCAGAAAAGTGGAGATATACGAACCTTAATGCTTAGAAGGGGAATCCCCTCCAAAAAATCAACGGGTAGCATTTCATTGGAAGATTCTTCCAGTCGAAGTCTCTTTCGGTAAAAAACCCACCAGTGGCTAAGTGGTCTTCGTACCTTGAACATGGGGAGTTCTTTGGTGGGTTTGCACCTCGCTCAGATGGGCTGGCCATGTAGAGTTTTCCAGGTTTTCTCCACGTCTGTAACGCCAAAATAGGGGCCAGTTTCCCTTAAAAACACCTCCCAGAAGACATTTCCCTAGGCAGATCGCCCAAGTGTTGCGTTGCCATAACTTAACAAACAAACAAACTTTTTCCGTAAGGAACAAGAAATTGATCTAAAGTTGATTGTCTTACTATTTTAATCAAGATTTTTCTCAAATGCGATAGCACATTGTCATTTATATTGCGTTGTCGTTTTCTATTGCCACTATGAGTTTTTTCTTTCTTGGATGCCATATTGATTAAATGTATAAATCACAAAACTGAAAAAAGAAGTATAGCACAAACACTCGGAAAAGCAATGCTTAACTCGCGTATGCCTGACACCAATTAAAATTTGACACAAAATATCGTTATGTTCGTTATCCGAATGTTGTTCGTTATCCGAGACAAAATTTTTGCAAAATAAAAGTTTGTTAACCAATTTGGTCGTTAACCAGGACATTCGTTAACTGGGGTTCCACTGTAAATTCCCCTTTCTATACTTTCTTTTAATATAATGTAAATGTATTGTAATTAACAATAACAGCACTAACCTAAATGTAATTAAGCAAGTTCTTGCTTAGTTATACTTTAGTAGAAGCACTGTACTAAATGTGCTCTATTGGAAGCACTCTAGAACTTTTAGTAAGAAAGGATAATATGAACAATTAACCTTCACAGATAGATTACAGATAAAGATAATGTTGAAAGATATACCAGTATATAACATTATCTTTAAGAGGCAGATCTTGATTAAGATCGAAAACGTTTGTTCATTTGTGTATTATTTCTTACCAGAAGTAAAAATTTAACAGAGATGTTTACATGTACCAGTAATTGGTCTAGTAGTTTGCATTATCTTTAGTCTAGGATAGTCTTAGTAATATCAACAGATTCTGTGGAAAATTGGTGAATTTCTTTTTGTTTCTTTTTCTATTGCCTATTTTGAAAATTAGCCTTGCCTTTGCAGGAAATATGAATAAATTAATGTACTGTAGATCTGTTTTACAGAAATGCTTGATATTAATATCAACATGGCAGATATCTAAAAATTGGTGACAAAAATTAACAGAGAGGTAGGTAGACAAAAAGGACTTAAAATTGGTATCATCATATTTGAATGACCCTATAAGTCCTATCACAAAAATTTGTGAACAAAAATTTCTATAATAGAAAATAAAGTCTCTTCATTAATTCATAGTCTTTTGCCTTTCTGCTTATAAATTTCACATATCTCAACAAAATAATAAGACTTTCTAAAGAATAAACATCTTTAACACTTTTTTCAGCAACACTTCACTTTATTCAAACAAATGCTCTACTGAAGTGTTGCTGGAAAAAGTATTAAAGATGTTGTTTACTTTAAACTACTATAGTTTCAGCATTGATAGAAGTGTTTTAAAAATTTCTAATCTCTGAGTTTGGAAAACACCTTATAAAGAAAGCAAGAAGTGTTAAAATGGACTTCAATAGTTTAAAGATTCATTGTGAAACATGTTGTTCTATGTGCAATTTGAGTTACTATTTTAATTTATCATTTCAAATTTTATGTTGGTTTGTGATTATTAAAAGAAAACTAAATCACACATCATTTTTGCCTTCTAGAAGTACAGTAAAATCAAAATTTAGGTTATTATAGCTCAGTGAAAGTTGCAATTTTTGAACTGATGTATCAACAGTTTTGTTCATGATAATATTTATTGAAAAAAATAATTACCTTATTTTATCATTTAAATTATCAGAATTTAATAGTTAAGACTAATGTTTTCATATTTATATTTCAATGAACAAAGATAAATGATTTTTTTTTAGAAAATGTTACTTTAATAAACTCTTATAATCATAAAAGTTACATTATAAGAATGCAATTATAATAGCAAAATATAAATCAATTCACTCAAAAATATTAAAATTTTGTAACTGAAGAATTAAAAATAAATTTTTCTTAACTAAGAAATATGCAACTTGTTAAAAAAAATAGTAAATTTTTATTAAAAACTGTCATTTTTCAAAAAAATTTTAATAAGAGTATAAAAATAAAATATTAATATTTAATGAACTATCAATACACCTTCTGCTGCTGAGAGATATTTAGTAAACAAAACATGTCTTCAGCCTAATACATTAGACCATCTTCAGGTGTAACTGGATTTGAATGCCTTTTCAAAGATTTAATATTTTAACTATGGAATGTCTGAACATTTTACATTTAAATTTAAAATGAAAATATTAGATAAATTAACAAATAAATAATAAAATATATTAAATAAACTAAAACAATAACTATATAAATAATAAAATAAAATACACAAAAAATGCATCCAAATATAAGGCAGCTGTGGACTACGAATTTTTATATTTTTCTTTTATGTAGAATTTCCATGCTGAAGCTAGTCCATCTGCATCCCTGGCACTAATACACCCATCTTTTAATTTACTTTTATAGATTTCAATTTTTTCTTTGTTCATTGCTAATGATGAGGAATGCTTAAAACATTAATCTTAAAATATTTTTCAATTTAGAGATCAAGATATTATAGCAACAATAAAGCAATTTTATTTGTTTTGCTTTCAGACAACATGGATGTCATGGACACAAAAGTGTTGTGTCATCCTGAAAAATTTACAGAAATCTGAAAAAAAATAATTATTATTATTATTAAAAGTTCAATAGATAAAAATAAAACTGTTGATATTAAATATGCTAGGTGATCATAATTCAAATATTCCCACTTAACACTGCCAAGAAAGATATTTAGCAGTCAAAGTGAACTAAATCTGGTTAAATGACATTTCAGGACATGTATCATATTACAACTCTTAAGTTATTTATTCTGCCCCACCAGATGGCACTACAGAGTACAAAGAGACTGTACTATAATCATAAGCAGTCAGACACCTAATGCTAGTATTAAGGTGACTGGACTATGAAGTCAGACCAATAATGCTCAAGCTCTGGGGGTACAACTCAAAGGGGACCACTCCTTCCTTGCCTTCCTCACTCTCGAGTCCAACTCACTAACCTTGACATACAGTTTTTTGTGCAATTTATACTGCACTTTGAGTGCTATACCTAAGAGAGGTCAACAGGTCCTCTTTCCCCTAAAAAGGAGAGTCCTGCCTAGTGTGTCCACTGAGCTTGGGTCTAAAAGATCTATTACTATTTCCATTAATTCCTTTAGTCTCTCTAAGTTTCCTTTAAAAATCGAAGATTCCTTTAATTCAAATTTCAAATTAATGAATCCAGTATAAAATAACAGAAGGTATAAAAAATAAGCCTGAAGAAGATCCTAGAAGGGGAATCGAAGATGTTTGCTGATTTTTAAAGAATTTCAGTTACTGGTTAACTGTAGATCGTTTAGTTGAAATATATACAACCCGGTGTGGTGAGAAAGTATATTTCCTTTAATTGCTGTTATTGTTTGAAGTACTTGTTCAGGAGGCTTTGACCAGTTGATATGGTCAGCCTTCTGGCAGAAGCCCTCAGTAAGAGAACATTCAAGTATATAGTGCCTTATGTCACTGCATGAACACCCACAAGAGCAGAAACCATCTCATCCTAATTTGGACTTGAAGTGGGGAAACCTCCCATGTCCTGTCAGTATCTGAGTCACAAACCAATTGAAATCCACTGGAGTTTGGACAACTTCAAGCACAAAAGCATAGGTTGACTATCTACTGTACTTTGAGTCCAGCACTCTTGTCAGTGTGTCATTAATCGTTGCAGTAGCATACCTTTTATGTAAGAAGCAAAAAATAAGAAAGGTAAAAAAATACAAATTTTTTACCTTCTTGAAAATACACTGCTGGCCATCAAAATGCAACACCAAGAAGGACTAGAGATATCACAGCCAAATTTATTTGGGAGATAACACATTGTACAAAGATCAAATTATTGAAAATACAGTCTCTTGTGAAGTGAGGAAGATGATGGAATCAGTATGGCGTGTTGCTGCCATTGATGGGCTATAACTGCAGATACACGCCTTGGCATTGAGTCAAAGAAGCTTTGGAAATGTTGCTGGGGTATAGTATTCCATGCTGCTTCCACATATGATCTGGTGTAACAGCAGGTGGTGTATCCTGGGCCAGTCGTTCTGCAATCATCGACCAGATGTTTTCTATAGGCGAGAGATCAGGAGAACAAGGAAGCTAAGGCAGCAATGCAATCTGATGGGCGAAGAAGAATTCTTGAGCAATGTGTGCCATGTGTGGTCATGCATTATCCTGTTGGAATGTGGCCATTGGAAAGCTCTGAAGGTATGGGAGGACAACAGGCTCCAACACCTCAGAGATATAGTGCTGGCTGGTCAGTGTACTGGCAATATGTACTAGGGGGTGTGGGAGAGGAATCCAATACCACCCCAAACCATAATACCAGGTCTAGGACAAGTATGGCAATACATAAGGCAACAGTTCAGCAATCCCTCACCACGGTGTCTCCAGACTGTAATCTGACCATTGTGGTGTTGCAGGCAGAAGCAAGATTCGTCAGTAAAAACAATGTCGTTCCATTTAATTGTCCATGCCCGTCGTTCATCGCACCATTGCCAGTGCAAACACCTGTGGTTTTGACTCAACAGTAAATGCAGCAGTGGATGCCTTGCAGACATTCCACTCTGCTGCAAACAACGTCGAATGATATGCACGAATACCGACTGTTGCGCAACAGACTGAATTTGTTGTGATATGGTTTGTGATGTGGCACAGCAATCCATCACTGCCATGCACGTGATGTGCCTGTCATCACGTGCAGTGGTGCAATGAGGTGGGTGCAATTGGTCCCATCAGTCCGTCGTTCCCTCCTGCATCCAGCAGTTACAGATTTGCATCACAGTTGTTTGGTTACATCCAACATGATCACCGATTTCTCTGAAGGATAATCTGCAATCCCTATAAGCAACTATTCTTCCTCAGTCGAACTCAGAAACGTGCTTGAAAGACGCTCGTTTTCTTCTGCATGGCATACTGAAGCTGCTTATGCCAAAAAAACGCACAAGAGAACAATTCCAGTACTTCAAAACGGCCTTCTATTCTCCCTTTATATAGCACTTGCAGGTGGTGCAACAGGCGCCCGTGATGTGCGTCTGTGCTGAAATGCTAATCATTTGCATATCTCATTGCCACAAATGCATGGTGCAAATTTTACTTGGTTTGGATGCTTCCTTCAGGGTGTTGCATTTTGTATGGCCAGCAGTGTATTTTGGAGCAGCTGTTGTGGATACCCAAAGCTAAACTAATTTTTCAATCAATTTCATTTCTTTCTTTACATCAGTGATTCTCAACCACTGTGCTGCAGCACTTTAATGTGACTCAAGATTTTTGAAGTGTGACGTCACTGCAAATATCTATACATAAGTGATGTCAGACAAGTAGTTTAATCGGCTCTACCTTCTTAGAGCGCATTTGGAAATTGTAACCAGTGTTACCAGTAACTGCCGATAGTTACCAAGGCATTTAGAAAATGCGACCTAAATAACCAACTGCGTTTAAAAATCACTGTTATGATGTCACTGGTTGTCCTGCAGTACTTACCGAAATAATAGTGTGTGCTGCCAAATTTTTAAATTATTAAAAGTGTACCATGACAAAAAAAAAAGATTGAGAATCACTGGTATAAGGTATACACCACACAATTAGAAAATAATGTCAAGACAATAAAAACAATGTCAGGTAGACAACAGATGTTATTAAAATGTTTTCAAACACAAAATAAGTTTACTTACAACTCTAATATATTTTTGGTTAAACCAATTTAATCTTCTTCAAGATAGAAGATGACAGAAAATAACAGAACTTTAAGTAGAGTAGAACTATTAGAGTCCTGAGAGTATTACACATCACTTTGGGGTAGTACATTGTCTATTTTTCCCAGAGATAATACCATAGTCATATACTGGGAACCCTTCTTTATTTATAATCTATAGCCAATCAATTCTCCAACTCTAACATGCCCTCATATTACTTTGAATTACTATTTAATCTGAATCTATGTTTAAACTGGTTCAATTTACTGTGTAAAATACTCATTCAAAAACCTTTTAATGCAATATATATAACTTTATTCTAATATTTTTGATTGTTTTAAATGATCATCTTCAGGAAAAACATTCCAATAAGAACAAATGCCTAACATTTTTTAGAATGTTTTTTAAAAGCTCAAATCATTATTAACAAAAATAATTCCATAAATAATCAAATAAATACACACAATAAAATAAAATAAAACAACATTAAAATAAACCAAAATACGTTGGTAAATAAATAAAATAATATATAAACGTCAATCATTACTGCTATGCAACAAAGCTTTCCAGGCTCCCAGAATTATGTTAACAGTCTTGAAATTAATTGCCTGCTCCTTCAACATAGCCTTGTTGATATGACAGGCTTCTGCATATTTTATTTGTTGTTTCTTCTGTACTCTTTATATTATTTTAGCATTGTTCCACAGAACAGAAACCAATTGGGAGTCAGCCAGTACCTGTACATACATCACTAATGCCTTACTATAGTTAGATTTACTGTGTATATTTTATTGAGATTTTGTTAATATTTTTATTTATTATTATTTACACTAATTTTGTTTTATTTACACTAATTGTATTTATTATAATTATTTACACTCAGTATAAATTTCCACCACTACTGTTAATGTAAAAAAGTCTATTCAAAATTCAATTTCGAAGTTCTGTTCTTTTCTGACACATTCTATCCTGATGAAGGTTAAATCGGTTTAATTGAAAGTATTAGAGTTGTAAAGTTATTTTGTGTTTGAAAACATTTTAATAACATCAATTTTATCAACTTGACATTAGTTTCATGTGTTCTAACATTTGAAGTTCCACAGATGTTCAGAAATCTGAATGTCAATTAGGTTTGATTCAGTTTAGAAGTTATATTTGAAGATTAGTTGAATGGACTCAAAAAATGTTTAATACCAAAAATAAAAAAATGATAATAAAAAGATAACTGCCTAAAAAACAATAAGACACTCACAACCTTTTCAAGCAGGGAAAAAACTATTTAATACACAATGTTTTTGATCTTATTAAAAGAAAATCTTCAGGTTTATAAAAAAATTCCATAATGGTTAAGAATGCAAGAAAATAGAACCTAAGTATTTGGAATGCCAAACATTTCAAATTGAAACAAAATGCTTTTATTAGACTTATTTCTTACTTTTTTTTCATTGCCCTTGTGGGTGACATTTACATAATTTGTAACTTATTATTTATTTATTTTCCATTATTTTTCAAAATGTTTAATGTAATCAAAATTAAAAATATATCAAATTTCAATGTATACTTTTTTGTTTATTCTTTTATTTGATGTTTTTAACTTAAAAATGAATGATAGAGGATTTAATAAACTATTATTTTCTTACAAATTTACTAAAATCTTCCTTTATCATCAAAGCTATTCTTTTAAGAACCAATCTTTTAAATTAAACCTGCAAGATAAATGCAATTTGCAGATGTCTTCCATAATTTTAATATATATAACAAACTTAACTTTGATTTTATTTTATAAAAATAAAAGTAAATATTTGAATATTTTTTACTTACCTATATTATTGTATTCATTTTCAACATTTGTAGTTTGCTCATTATCCTTATTATGTATTTTCTTGCAGTTCCTAAATTCATGTTTGGTCGTTGCCATGTCATTCATGTAAACTGCTTCACTACGAGTATTAAATTTTCGATGTTGAGCTGAAGTAGAATGGGACCATAAGAAAGATTCATTGGGTTTTAATGATTTGCTTAACTTTACTTCTTGCTGATTCATATATCTATGTGAATTTACATCTGATCTTAGAATTTCTTCTTTTTGAGTTTTCTCTGAACTTATTCTTGAATCTAAACAGAAAGACTTTGATTTTTTTTCATTGATCATAATTGGAGGCCTTTTATCATCTTTACTGTTGAAAGACTGTTTACGAAACTCTTGATTTTTATTAGTTTTAATATCTGATTTCCCCACTATGATACTATCTTGTTTGAATTCCTTATCAATATAAGAAATAGGTTTGGGTTTTGGACTACTAGGATTACTACATGATTTTTTACTAGAAATACTACTTAAAGAATTGTTTCTTGAATGAGAAATAAAATGTCTCTTTTGAATTTCAGGAGAAGAAAGTGCCAAATTTTCTTCATAACTTAAAATTGCTTTCTGAACTAAACTTAATTCTTCACTTTCTAGTTTTAAATCTTGAAGCTGTAGATTTTTATTACCCAATGGCTGAGTACAAATTTTTTCATTTTTTGAAGTATCGGATAGAGAAGTTTGAGTCTTATTATTTTTATCAGCAGATTTAGTAAATAATCCCAAACATGAACATTTTTCTATGGCAGTACATGGCATATTTTCTACAGGTAAACATTCCAGCTGAGAATTATTTTTTAACTGGCTTTCAGTTTCATTTTTCTGTAATGTAGTAAAAACATTACTTGAGGAAAATGATTTTGAGAGTATGTGACATTTTGACTCATCAACATTCACAACTGAATTACTTTTCTTCATTTCTGGTTTTTGACAGCTGAGTGAATTAAATTTATTAGTGAGATAAGCTACTTTTGATTCTTTTGCATCATTCCTTTGCTGATCATTTTCAATGCAATCAGCCAGTAATGCTTCTCTATGGTCTGACAATGAACTATTTTTTTGAAGATGTGATTTTGTACTGTCTGTATTCTTTGTCTTAAAACCATATCTATTAATTTTTTCATTGTCACTCAAGTATTTTTTATCTTTGACTGTTCTGTAAGAAGAAGCAACTTTCTTTTCATTGAGTGAATGAAGGGAAACATTAGTGTATATCTGATTAGTTTTATTTTTATTTAGACTTGTACGTAATGCTGGAATGGGATGATTCTCTGTAGATTTTTTGTTAATTTTACTATCCTGATTTGTACAACTTTCAGTTCGTTTGTTTCCAACAAGTTTTGTATGTGCTTGGGCTTTTTGCTTTATTACATCTTTACTAAAAGCATTTGATTCTTTAAGAAGTTTAGATGAATTTTTTGAAATGTCAAATGTTTTCATTTTGAATGTTGATAAATTTTTATCAGTGGTAAAAGTTTTAATACTTTTTAAATCTTCACTAACAAGTCTGGATGGCAATGTTGAAGACTTCTTTCTAGTGGTTACACTAGCATTTGATGACAATGATTTTGAATACATTTTATTATCTGATTTCCGTAAGGAAGAATCTTTACAACTGATATTTTCACTAATGGATGGCTGCAATGAACTTAGAGATTCATGAGAATCACCTCTCTCAAACTTATCTTTTATTCGTGACCATTTAGGAGAATTGTTCAAACTTCCTATAGCTTTATTTCTACTTTTTGAATTATCTTCAACTGATTTGGACTCTGTTACAGTTTCAGAAACTTTTGCATCTTTTGTTACTTTATTACATTTATTATATGATAATGATAAAGAATTATGTGATTGAGATGTATTTATACCTGATTTTGATAAAGAATTTTTTGAGTTATAGTTAATATTATTTCCAGTATATCTTGTTTTGGAATTTTCTTTTGCATATTTCAATTGGCAGTCATTTCCCTTTATGCTCATTTTATCTTTGAAGCTTTCACTATTGTTATGGCTTTGTAACAAGGTTTCTCTTAGTTTGTGATACCTTGTATATCCATTGAAATCATTTTCTTTCTTTGGAGAATATTCAATAATTCTCATGTTTTCCCATTAAATATCAACAAAATAATCAGAAAGCACCAAAAATCACATTTTTGTTTCTTAATCATCTTCATTAATTAACTGAAATAAAATACAAAAATATAATATTAAAATATGGAAAAATATTAGCAATATAATAATTATATTTTAAATTTAAAAACTATTTTTAAAATATTGTATATCAATGTTCCATTTCTATTTTAAATACATTAATTAATCTGAATAATTGTTAGCCTAATGGAGCATTGATCTGAATGTTATTCATATCAATATGCCATTTCAAAAACTTTTTGTAACAAGCAGGCCTCNTGAAAAATGTTTTCAACTTTTTCAGGCCTGCTTGAATTATATGAAAAATATCAAAATATATATATATATTTTTTTTTTCATATAATTAAACATTTGGCTACTTGACAAAGTAGTGTTGATTTCTATTTTTACAATATATCACTAAGAATTTTATGATTTAAAGTTATATTTAATTTATTAAATATAAACATTAAATGTAAAAACTTAAATGAATCAAACAGATCTAAAGTTTCCCTTAAATTATTTTAAAAATTTTTAATTTATTATCTTTTTTAAATCCATTATAATTTTAAAAAAAATCATAAATAATTTGGAGTTAAGTTAATTGAAGGGTAAGAATAAAGAAACATAAATAATACTGATTATATGCTTCCTGTAGAAAATTAGAAAGCATAGGCAGATGCATTGAACAGAAAGAACATGATTGTAAATGTATGTAAATAAATTTAATGCTGAAAGACAGTACAATTTCTTCTTTATAAATTTGAACTTGAACTATGAAAATAAATTTGAACTTTTATTCAACTGGTACAGGATAGATTGTTTTTTAATTAACAGAAATTTTCTAAGAAAGTTAATCTATTTGAATAAGAACAGTATTTCAGTTGTTAGTAAATATTTAATTAAAACTTTTTTCATATAAAAAATATTTTTGACTTTTTCCATCTTGTGAGCACTATAAGAGGACCTTTTTCTATGCTTGGCATAGATAGACCAACAATGGGGATAGCCAGATGGTAAATGATGGCATCCAATGTATCCAGAATGGACTGCCCATGAAAATTCCTGGGTTGCTCACCCAGATTCAATCCTGGATCTTCCAGAATGATAGACTGATGCCTTAACTGCCTGCCTTGGCCATCAAATGACAATATATGATCCAAACTAGTCTGTCAGTAAACACAGTATAAGAATAATCAGTGACAATTCAGATGGTAGTAATTATTATAGTACATTAATTATTTTTGATAAAAGCTAGCTATAAAAATAAGCTATAAAAGTTTATATAATCATAATGACAATGATTAAATCCTTGTAAATTCATATTACATTTATTTCATATAATATTTTATATAATCAATGAAGTTTTTAAACAACTTTTATGCCTAAGTGAATGATTTAACTATAGTGTAGTGAAATTTATTCTATTTACTAATAAAGAAATTTTATGATAATCATATGTAAACAATCAATGATTTGATTAGTATTATGATAAATCTTTTTGATGCCAATTAAATGCAAAAAACTAATTAATTAGAGAAATTAATCATAACAGGAATGATTTAATTTTAAATATTCTGTAAATTTTGATATTAAAATTTTAATCTGAAATATATTGATGATGATATTTACTAAAAATAATAATAAAATTGTGTTCAGTATAGTTGTTTGAAAGTAGTTTCATATTTCCAAACAAATTATAACATTACTAAATATTTTTAATAAAAATTATTTACTTGATTGTGCAATAATTAGTTTCCTCCAGGACTTTATAAATGATTTTAAAAAATATTAAAATTGACATTGAATATAATCTTCTATCAGCAGTGATAGTTTTAAGTATAGGTAAGCTTGAGGCTTTTACCGAGAGCTTGCACTTTTAAAGTCATGCACAAATCTTGAAATTCAGTACTATGAACTAGCTAGAATCTTACACCTTATGCAATAGTGCTCACTATGTAATACAGATAACACAATATATAAAAAAAGGCTTGGTACAACAAAAAAACTGACACTGTCCATCAGTTATCAATATTTTTAAATTTTTAGGATAAATTAATATTTAAATTTTAAACATTTTAGAAAAGTATATAGATAAAACTTATTAGATATTAAACTTGCTTATAACTGAATTTATATACAATTTATTTTGTTTCACTAAAAGTATATATACATCAATATTGTTCCAATTATTTCAAAATATTTTGAAAATATCTTATAAAATTAAAAATTATAAACATAACCTAGTAACATATAGAGGAAACTGTTGTACTTTGAGCATAGTGTACCTTGGAATACTATGCTCAAAGTATTAATATTTGCAGTATCTATCAGGAAACAGTCAAAACAACTGGTAAAAATGTCACAGATGGTTATATAATCAAATCTTTAGGAGGATAGCCAGTATTTTGTAGATGTGGTCAAAATATATTTTTGTCATCTGTTAGTAAAATTCTGATGCTGATATTTGAGTTTCTAGAGAACAACACATATTGTCAGAAGGAAAAATTTGTGGAATTAGTTCAATGATTAGATGGAAGTAAGTAAGATGTAATGGTATTCTCAACCTTCCAACATTACAGATAACAAATTTACTTTTATTTGCAAGTGCACTACCTTGTTTGTTGAAATGAACAAGCATCTTGTATCTTGAAACATTATTCATATCTAGTGTTTTAAAATATTACATCCCATTGTTTTTCAGATAAAAAAAATGCCAAGTAGTAAATTTAGTATCAAGAAACCATAAATATTCCAAGGTACTGTACAATAGCTTCTCCTATAATTAAATATGGTGTTAATATTTAGGTTTTATAGCATGTTCATTTTTTAATATTTAGTAGCAATTATTATCTTTCCTAGAATTTGAATTAAAACTATATCATATAAATTACTTGCATAATCACAATTTTCTAAAAAATAATTACAAAATTATTTTACATCAAACTTTTTCTGATATTATAATTAGTTACTGAAAAAGATTTAAAAATACTGTATATAAGTTACATGCAAAAAATTAAATAAAAGTTGTGGAAGAAATAATTCAGAATATTTTGAATGGTTAAAAGCACTGATTACAAACAGAGACGTTTATAAGAATATGAAGTGTTTTGAACTAGTTCAGCTGTTTTGGATATGTTTTCATAACAAACTAATCACCAGATGATGGATGACTAAGAAATACAAACTATCAGGATCTAATGAAATTAATCCAAAGTACTATAATCGAATCTACAGTATATGTTATTTGTCAACAATTAATTGTTTTGACTTATCGGTTGTAGCCTAAAAATTTACTATTTTCATATAATATATAACATAATATTGCATACCCATATAAACTGTAATACTGTATAGTCCTCAAAGTTACTACTACTACTACCACTACCACAAAAGGGGAAAAAAATGCACGATTTTAGGTAAGAATACTCGATTTATAACACTTAATAAGCATTACAAATTCTTAAATACTGTATAGGTTTAATTCTATATAAATAAATAAAGTGCAATTTATTATACTAAGAAATTTAAAACGTTGTCAAAATAAATAAATACAGAAACTAATTATTTAAAAAATTTTCT
Source organism: Centruroides sculpturatus (assembly GCF_000671375.1). Classification (NCBI taxonomy): domain Eukaryota; kingdom Metazoa; phylum Arthropoda; class Arachnida; order Scorpiones; family Buthidae; genus Centruroides; species Centruroides sculpturatus. Next base: position 33,241 of record NW_019385929.1, on the reverse strand, counting down.
CGTTCTCTATAATACAAAAATATTTAACTTACGGAAAACCTTGGACTTATCAGAAATACGTGCAAAACTTTAATTGATTTGAGAATCACCACGTGTTTCATGAATCATATTCTTCATATACAATACAGAGTATAACTATATGACTGTAAACCTTCGATCGTTTTACCGCATATGTTATTCTTCGAAACGCATTTACTCGCTATATCCAACTGAAGAAAAAACTTGCGAAAATGAGAAAAAACAATCCGTTCGATTAGTCATCCAGTATAATTTTACAGAAGAGGTCGATCTGATGATACATGTGCTTACGTACATCTAGTTAAGACTTTTTAAATCCTGTCGAAAAACAAAAAGTAACCCCATTAACTACTTTTAAATATCAGAAATTTACTTACATAAACTGCTTAGTTATAAACAAAACACTTCCACGTGAACGTTATTGCTGGTATGACTCAGCGACGTTATAATAAATTTTCGATCAATAAATGCAATTAATGAATAATTAAATTTATATTCGAGCACCAAAATCGTGGTTCTTCCGCGACATTTAAATTCTCTTCGAATAGATTTATTTAGTCTATAATTTATTAAAAAAAATTACACGGAAATGAACTTTAATTTACGATGAACCATTGCGTAATATCTAAAATCACAATACGAATTTTTCCGGAAATGGATATCCGTTACAGTTGCATATCCTGTGCGCAAATGAGAGAGAAAATTAAGCTAATGTAGTAAATAATATAACAAAAAATGATGATACCGAATAAATAAGTAAACAGACAGACATACTCGGAACTAAAACGCAACTGTAGAATGCAAAAAACAATGATAAACATATGGCAGAAGAGAGAGTGCTCGATTTCGAGTAGACCAACGTTCCGCATGAGTCGAAGATATTACTTTCGATTTAATTAATTATCAAACAGATAATTTTAATTACTCAAAGATAATCTTTATCAAAAAGTCGTTAAATTTATGACAAAATAAATTTTAAAAATTTAAATTCTTTTTGTATAAAAATGTACCATTTTTTTACTGTAAATATACCATTTTTGTTGCATTTTTACCATTAAAAATACCATTTTTCTAAAAAAATATATAGTATATTTACAGTCTCGAATCGATTTAAATTTTATTTTTACAAAATGAGTATCCAAAAACGATAAAACTGTCATTCGTTAGCGGCGAGATTTAATTTTAAACCGATTTGAATGTTACGTTACCAATGACGAGCGTAAAAAGCTAGATATATGTTTTAATTTCTAGTGAGAATATAGCTATAGCTAATGCTCGTGAGAAAACGTTTTAAATAAGAAATGTTAATCGAACAGTTGAATAACAGTACAGTCTTCATTCTGTCTTAACTATATCGTTGGGGTAAATTTCTTTCATTCTCCGAGATTTAGTCTATTCAATGCAATTTCTGTCATATAGTCAACTTGAAATCTTTTCAACTGTTATAACCACATTATATTATTATACAATTAAACTTTTTTCCAGCTGACTTTGAATAATTGCAGTAGCCTATATATTCAAAATGGATTCAGTACTGTATGTTAAAATCTTTTTGGATTATTTTTTGTTTAGATCACTTTCAAAAATTCATTAGTTCTGACCAATGCTTTTTTCCAGATCAGCAAGGGGAAATTTTTCTTGAATCTCTTAGAAGAGTTCGTTGTTATTTTTAAAAGAATAACAAACAATTTTTATATAATTAAGAACAAAAATCAATGTTTTCTAAAAATAAAAATGTTCCTAAATATATATATATATATAAAATTTTCTCTCTGAAATTAAGATATATAACTTTTTTAAAACCTACGTTTTTATATATCATTCTGATGTTGAATATTAAAGCGTCTCGAGCAAATTAATGTCGTAGTGAAAAATAATCCATTATTAATTCTTATTACTGACAATAACTATAGGAAGCACTTTTTATTTTCTCGCCAATAATCGATACATTAAAACTGATTAAAAGGCTTTCTAAAGGATTCTAAACAATACTTCGTCGACACGATTCAGCATTTTGAAAAACGGGAATTTCCACTATGGCCACTTAAACACGCTCAGATTTATCAATTATACTCTTTGTGCTTATTTGATTCGCGAAGTCTAGCTACTCCTAGGAAATAAACATCTTTTCTCGAATGAAATTCAAAACACAACGATCTTGATTTATTTTAGAGACTGATCCCAGCACATTTTTCGTGAAATAGTGAAAATCTTAATAAATGTGTCTGGAAAATATAACGGGACTTCAACTTCAGGAAATCCCAGCCGTTCTCTAAAAATAACATTATGGAGAATTTGACTTGATTTATCTATAAAGACATTCTGTTTCCAGACATCGTCTGTAATGGAAATAAAATAAAAGTGATTTAAAACATAACGATTTAAATTCTTTACAGAATTACGTGAAGTTTACGTGACTATAACCGATCTTCGCGTGATGTAGAACGACTGTATTTATTCCACGTTGTAGATATATTAGGTAAAGTATCTTTAAAACAAAACAAAAAAAAAATGGAAGAAATTTCCACCCGTTTCGTGGAGTTGATTTTTATGCAAATTTTTGTTTCGGGATATTTAAATAGTTATATTTATCAAAACTCTTTTTTTTTTGTTTAAAAAAATTACTATTGGATAAAAACTACAATTACATATATATCACTATACGAATTACTGTGTAATTAGTATTAACGAATGAACGTCATTCCGAATCACGTGATTTGTTATAAAGAAGGTCAACAAGTCATGATATAAGAATGAAGACAAGCTAACCAATGGATAGATAAATGGCGTCATAGGCGGAACACGCTAAATTTGATTAAATAAAACTTACTAAACAAATCAAAATGCCGCTCAAATCGAAAAACATTAAAGGAACAGAAAACTCCCTACAAACCGGTTGGTAATCAGAAAATGAAATTTTGGTTTTTCTTTAATTAGAAAGCCATTTGTTTATATTTAAAGCATATTTCATATTTATGATAGACGGATAATTTTCGATAACACTTGCGTGTCTATATAAGGATTTGATTAAATTTTCCTAACCCTCAAGGCTTAGGTATATTCCTCGTAAAATCATAATGATTCATTTAAACACAATCACTATCTTAAAAATTGTTAAGAACTTATCCGATTTAGAGAATAAATTAATAATTTAATTCAAAGTAGGTCTAAACGATGAAGGAATTAAAACTAACTGAATTATCAAAAATCCTCTATTTTGTCGGAAAAGCGAAATTTCAATATTGATCTGATCACATATTCTCCGAAAGCGAGATTATATTGTGTCATTCGGCCTCGTAACACGAATATTTTCACTAAATCACGCAATTTCTGGATCCAATCCCGAGAAACTTTTGCCTATACAACAAAATCGAAGTTAACGATGGACATACGGGAATACTTTCATACTAATTTCTGTACAAAAGTCTCCCAGTTATTTTTGAAACGAAAATGGCAGTCTACAATTAGAAAAAGCTGACAAGGATTCTTGCACGACTCAACTTTATGTAAATTATGAATGCCAGTAATGTATGACTTGTTACGAGATTTTATTTTAAAATAATTTTATTATTTTTTGCGGCACAACTTATTTTTAGAAAGTAGCAGTGAGTTTTTTAAAGAGATTATAAATGCTAATAATGAATAAAACTTTCATTAAGTTTAACCCACTCGAGATATGACTTGACCTCTTCTATATCTCCATTTCTTGACCTTAACTAACAAAATTCAACAGCTTATTGGGGAATAATTCTTCAATACAAGAACATGGTTTCAACAAGATGGTGCCACTTGTCACACATCAAATGAATCAATTGAAGCCGTAAAGGAGTTATTCCCCAATAAACTGATTTAGCGAAAAGTTGATGTTAACTGGCCACCGCGCATTCCAGACCTGAGTCCTCTGGACTGTTTCTAATGGGGATTTCTTAAAGAGAGGGTGTACGAAAATAAGCCGAGAACATTAACTCAATTAAAGCATAATATCACAGCAGAAATGGCATCGGTATCTCAGGCTTTGTGTCAACGTGTACTGAGAAATCTTCGCTCCAGATTAGAAGAGTGACAGGAGCGTAACGGACGCCATTTAGATAACATAGTTTTTAGTAAATAATTTTCCAACAACCATAGATTGAAAATAAAAACAAAACTTTCTTTGAACATTTTTTTATCTTTAATTTATTTTACTTTTAAACTGCACTCACCCTTTCTGGACACTCTGTATAATGAAAAATAAACGCCCACACAACACACAATTTTGTAAGGATTTTTGTTTACATTTATGAGCTAGAATGTCAAAAATATTACATATATTGTATACACTTTCATTACTTTGTTAAATAAGACAGAAATTAATTTGAAATAAGTTTTTCTTTACGATGTAGACTGCTCTTTACGATATATTTATGTAATTAATATACGTTAAGTAATATTTGCATTTTTGAATGTGTAACGCTAATATAATTAAATCATTTTATCACAATAGTTGATACGTTTCTTTAACATCGAACTATCATTTTTCGATTGAATAACTTTAAAAAATAGATAACCTACGCATCGAACAGCAAGAATATCATCAGTTCATTCCTACGTGCTCCAAAGCTTCACTTGTTGATAAATTTGGCAATTTCTATATTTGTATATAACTGTTGAATTCGATTGTTGGCTATTGTTGGGAGAATCGCCCAGTAATGAGTCCGAGAGGCCTATTTTGCGGGGTCGACCGGAAGTCGAGGGATGGAGTCGGCGTTTCCGACAGCTACCCAAACCCCTCAGGAAGTCATCGAGACCGAAGCACACTGACCAGAATCTTAACTCCATCCCTGTATAATGGCAATTTTTTTCATTTCTAAATTTAATAAGAAAGTTATAAAATTCATTACTCAAAGTTGGAACGAAATAATCGACGTCACAAAAACATATAAATTGGGTGAAATAAATTACGAAAAATATTCAGCTTTGTTTCGCAAATTGTCAATGTTTATTAAATTTCGTACATTTTTAAAGAGGAGAAAGTGGTTAAAAATAAAACGCATTCGTTCCTCAACGAAATTATTTAAAAGCCTTTGAAGAAGAAATGAAAATAGCCTTCTGCATTGGATTCAAAAAAGACCAATAAAATTTTACGATGCTAAATAGTTACTAACAATATTTAGGAATTAAATATTAAACAGGTTTTAATATTAATCGAAAAAACTTTCAAAAACGACAATACAACCCATATTGAAACAATGCGTAATTTAACGGAAGGGAAAGAGAATCGTTTTAAAAATAACTCTTTAAATTGTATTGTATTCATTAAATTCATTTAAGTTAACTTTGATTAATAACGTGAATATTTGATGCCTATGATATCGTTCGTGTATCGAATTTCAAGCATTGGACTATTGCCAAACTTCGATTTAGTCTACTGATTCTACTGACAGTCGATAATCACCTAACAATGACTAAAGCAATATTACAGGACGATGGAAACATTTAAAATTCGCATATTCTTTATTAATTAAAAACTGTTTTAAAAACTATATTAAATGTTAACGATTGGTTTTCTCTTCGTCCGACGATTGAATAAAAATTAGAAAAATTGCAAATGCATATTTAGTAAATTAAATTTTTAAATCGGTAATTCATAATAAACGTAAAGAAAACAGAAAATTTTTATAATTTTAACTTTATTAAGTATGTTACTTTAAGACAATACAGACAAAATTTCAAAAAATTCTCAAACGAGCTTATCAAAACATAGAATTTCTGTGAAAATTGAAACGGTACCAGTAAATTGCCTTAAAATTTTATTTTATTTCGTTTAGAAACATGTGTATGAATAATTAAATTTACTTGATGTATTTATCAATATATCTAGTTTTAATTTTTTTAAAACGACATTAGTAACATATTATTTTTATTGATTATTTTAACTCTCTAATATTTATTGTAGTAATTGCATTTAAAATAAATTATATAGAATACGAAGTAAATTAAAGTAAAAAAGAAGAAAAGCGCATTTTAAATGTGAGATAAGAATAAGTCAGTTTTAAAGACTGAACATCTGTTACCTAAGTCTAAAGTCAAAGATTTTATACAATAATTTTGCAGAATTGTTTTGTATTCTTCTTACGTTATCAACTATTCGAACTATTTCGCTACAATTTGGTTTAAAAAAACTAATTATTCTTTAACTGTTTACCTATTTAATCAATAATCAGTGCGCATTTGTATTACTTGTTAACCAAATTTTGACGGCGTTGTTTGACCATCAATAATGTTATTTTTATCTTAAAAGTTTTTAAAAATTAAACATACAGTCTAATAAATAATATTGTTATTATCTCCGCAATTTAAAATAATCGACAATTTTACTATAAAGTTGCAAAAAAAAATTTTTCGAGTGCAGAAAAATGAAATGTTAATACGATACGCAACTTCCCTGTCGAGCAGAACATCATTGCAGAGAAGCCATACTACTGCAAATGGAAGCGTTCGATGTTAAAAATGTCACTTCGCTTCTGTTTTCTAGTATAATCTGTTTAAATAATAAATTACACGCCGTCATTAGTTTTGTCACATTTTCATTTTCTCTTAAAAATGTAGCAATATTGTTAAGCAAACGAATTCGTTCCACGTTTGCACCATTAAACCTTACGGCTCTTAAACTCGAGTGCCTTTTTTAAAAAGAATTATCGTCGGTGACGTTAATATACTAAGAACATTAGTGCTTAATGTGCAAAAACTATTGTAGTTCGTCCATTTGTACATCCACGCAAATGGGACCGTTCTCTGCAATGAAATCAATTAAATCGGACAGAAAGTTGTCTGCTCTAAACATCCGTTTAATAAGATTTTTAAAATATATAAAGTTTTTCAAAATTATACAGTAAACTTTATGCATATGTTTTGTTTCGAACGTAACGCAACAATTAATACTTAATTTTCTAAGATTTAAACACGTTATCTCTACATAAAAAGTATATTTTCTTTCTAAATTTTTGACTTCGTATCTTAAATGTTCGAGTGAACACAATATATGTTCCCATCGATTGAATTTTTAAAATGAAAAAGAGAAAGCAAACTAATTTTTATAGATTATCCTTTATGACAAATAATTAATTTTGCTATAAAGTATGATAGAATGTGTGATAATTGGTGATAATTATTTTTATGTTTTCAGTCACACATGCACAAATATAATTTACAAGAATTACTTTAAGATGAAATATCTTTAATTTGAAAATACTTCATTATAATACATTTCTATATTAAATATCTCAATTACTAAATTGAGATAAATTGAAAGAAGGGGAGTAAATTGGAGATAAATAAATTAATTGAGGGCAATAAATTCGTCGACTGAATTCACCGTCGCGACATATTTTTCATCATGCTAAAGTAATGCTTCAAATAAAAAGTCATTTAAAATTAATTACTAATGATAGATTACACTTGTACTTTTCTCATAATTTTCTTAAAAACATCGATAGAATTGCAAAGTATAAATAGATGTTTATTTTATTTTTTATCGTTAAACTTTACTTATTTTTAATTTTAAAAAATCACCTAATATATCACATTTATGATTACAGTTTATATGAGTAAATGGATATTTTTAGTCATCTGTTTTTATTCACCACCACTCAATACCGTGAGATGCATGAGGCGATATCTTACACTTGGATGGAGAGAGAGAGATCCCAAAACATCCTACTTCCATATATGATGTTATGTGACCGAAAATAATCGAAAAAAAGTTATTTTCTTTATATAAAATATATATATATAAAACAATGTGATACAGCAATCGCAGTATAGAGACATCGTAAATATAACATACGAGACACTGAAGATAAAAAATTATCTCACAAGTCAGAAAATAACTTAAAATATATCTGGACAAATATAGATTTTGATAAATATACTGCAATAATTAAAAATTATCGTTTCGAGACATTAATCTACAGAAGTTACCGAGGTTTTTTTTAAAGAAAAGGCTTAACATCGATGCGAATTTATATGAGTGTAATTTAAGTATTTACGAAATGTAATCCAAAAATTTATTTCCTTGATTGAATAGAAATTTCAATACTTAAAAATGTAAAATTTAAAGCATTCCTTTTATTGCGAATTAAACTATGGGCTAGAATTAATACAAATCTTAATAACGTATTTAGCAGATTAAGAATAGAGAGAATCTTTTAACACATGGTTCTACGACTTTTTAGAAGTACGTAATAAGGTTTTTTCGAAGTCATTCTATCTCCAATTTCACGCTGTGTAGCGCTACACCTGTTATTCTACAGTATAAAGTACGTATTAACATGGAATTCATCTACTTTGATTTTTTGTTAATAATTCGAAGAACTACAGTACTTACATTTGCCTGTAGTTCAATAAATAAAACTGTAATAATCATTATTATCTATTAAAGAAAGTTATTTAAAAAAATAACCATTTTTACTAATACTCAATTCTTTCTTTACTAAAAACAAATATTTTCTGTAATAAATAATTTTTAGAAACAAACACTTATTCCTCTGACAGAAATTTTTTAATATTATGATATTAATCATTTAAATGAGGAAATCTGATCGAACGTTATAAAAAGTATTTCATTTTCAATAACTTCCTTTTCTTTTTAGAAGGAAAAAAAATTAGAAACTTTTGTTCTTTTGTCTTTAGGCTTTTGTTTGTAGCAAGAAGGGGAGGAAAATAAAGAAACTTCAAATAGACGGGCGACGGAAACGATGTTTTAAAGATAGGAAGTGGGAAGTGGCTGTCCGGTGCCATTACCCACCAATCCCACCGGTCCAATGTTGATAACGAACAAAACCAATGAAAATATAAACTCATTTGAGATTTATTTAGGATTTATTTGGAATTGAAGTTTTCGACAGCTATTTTCTAACGAGTTTACTTGAATAACTAATTAGTTATAACTTTATTAAAAAAGATAACTAAGCAAATTTTTAATTTACACGTAAAATGATTTAAAAATCATTTAAATTTAAAAAAATGTCAATAATCATGCCACTCGGCAATTTTGACACTGAACTTGTACGTGGGAAATCATTAAAATCATTCCTACATTCATAACGATTATACTTAAGAAAAATTTAAATGTTTTCTATTATATTTAAGGAATAGATTTTATAGAAGTTAATACATTGAAGTAGTTTTATAGTCGTCGATGCGTATGTACGAAGTTCAAAATCGCAGTTATGAAGCGATAAGACTGGTTATCTGGCAAAAATCTTCGTCCAACGAATGGAAAATTCATAAATCTATTTCTTTAAATTTATGTCAAATTTTCGTCTATAAGAATCATTTTAAAACCAGGAAAGTTTCGAAAACGGCAGGAACCGGATTCGTTGATCAGATATAATATTATGTTAAGAGGAAGACATTTTAAAATTAAATTCTATAGCTTACGATTTACGTTTAGTATTTTAATTATCCTCGACGGTTTTGCTCTGTCCAAATCCTATAAGTTATTGTGAATAATCTTCCTTTAATTCCGGTCGATTGTTTCCACCTTTTGTGACTCATCGACTTGGCAGCGTAACGTCCACGTGGTTTACCTAGTTTCCACTAGAAATTCAATAAAATACTTCGTTACGTATCGACGTTACAATTTGATATCGATTGTCGCGCTGTTCCTTCATTAATCACTTTTAGCAAAACTTCTTAACGTTAAATTAGTTTGCATTCGCTATTAAATAATTAGTCTATGTTGATCGTAACTAAATGCAGTCATATAATGCTTTTAAATATATAGTCGTGGGTTCCACTTAAAAGTAAATTATAATTGCTTAATAATTTTAAAATAAAGCTGTGTTCTCAGTTTTGACATATGAAAAGATTCATTAGTCATCATTCCAACGTATCGAACTTAAGCAAGGTTCGATAAATACAAAAAGACGGCTTCAATGTATAGATACATCAAAAATGCTCAGATTTATGAATGTAGAATAATATAACAGAACTTACAATAGTTTAGCGATAAAATAGTTAAGCATAGTTTCGGTTTAAGTCAAAATGCGAAGCAAATGGTATTGACGTTTCGATAGAATGGATTAATTTGAAAATTTCCCAAAAACACGTTATTTTTATTCCCAAAATAGTTTCAAAATATATTCTAATTCTTTGTAAACACTTAAATCTATTAATAAAGTATTAAACAAGCACTTATATTCCATATACGTTTCTTATATATTTTGAGCCTTCATCAGTGGCGCCCGTACAGTACATTGGGACATTTGGAGCATGTGCCCCCTTTGTCCTTTTCTTAATCCCACAGGGAGCTCTAAGGTTTTATTTTATTTTTAAATTAGTTACTCTTTTTTATCACAGAAAAATTTTTACTGACGACAAAATTAAAATAAAAATATTTGTTATTAACCGAAAATTTTTTCTATAGGGTCATTATAGTTCGGTCCTATAGAAGCGCACCTATTTGATTAACCAGAGTTTGATATATGCGTAGCACATATATACACACTGTATATTTTATATAATATTCATACGATGCCCTTTTTTATAGCTTGTGCCCCATTTTTATAATCTGCGGGTGCTGCTGGTCGACATAAACAAATGCAATATATGAACACTTACCTGCTAGATTTTTCATAATTCTGAAAAAATTTAATTTTGTATATTATCGAAATAATGAGGAAAGACCATTCTTAAATACACCGTAGACAGATCGCTATCGCAGCAGGACTATATTTTATTCTGGATCAAACCGAACTCCGTTTTATTCGATGAAAAAAATTTCGAATTAAAAATGTTCAAACAAGCAGTATCGATTTCCTTTCGATGCAAAAGCAATTTGATAATATTAGGTAAGTATATGTATATATAAATATTCCTTCTAGCCCTATCAGCATTAAGGAATCAATATTCCTAAATGCAGCTTTGGAAATAACATATCATATATACTGTATAACAGAGATTATACTGTAGTAGTAATTTCTTGAAAGTTTTCGATGTCGGATTTAAGTTTTCGGACTATCCAAAGGATCAGTTATGACATGTAAAATTAACGTAGGATGGAACTTTCTTAACTGTTTCCGCCCTGCGGGCACTAAACACGAGTGCCCACAACGAGGGGCCAGAAAGGGCAATTAACCCTCTTGAGATTTACTTTATACTTTCTTTTTTCTTTTGTTTTTTTCAAATAACATTTTTATAAAGCAACATATAGTTTATAAGAATTCACTTATTTTAATAATCGCTACACTGAAGCAACTACAGTCTTCTGATGACGAGATAGTCCCTTTTAATTTTACGTAAAGCCACATTCAGGAACTTTACTATTTAAAGTCCACATTTCATAGAATAGTTATAGTTTTTGCTTATTTTTTACATGTTTATCGTTCATTCTCATGAAGACAGACGATGATAACGTAAGTAGAAACAAACCTATTTATGAAACATGATTTTAGTAATCGATTCATCCTTTAACTGGTTGAAATCGTTTATGCTTTGTTGAATCAAAATCCTGCGGGTGCCCTTAGTACTAAGAGAACCGTTTAATCGTATTCATCGAGGGTTCGATGGAGACTTACAGAATAAATGTTATGAATGGAGGGCATTGTTTTGAAAAGGACACTGCCGATGTATTTGAATAGGCTCGAAGGAAAAAAATAATAAAAAGAATTACTAATTACATTTTTACTTAATTTTCACAGTAATTCTTGAACGTTTTGTAAAACAAAGAGATGACATTTTTTTCAAAGTCAAAATGCAGGATAGCCATATGGCTCTTACAGTATCTAAAAAGAGGACATATTTTCCTTTTAGATACCATATGGTAAGTATTTCGGCTAGACTCACAAAGAGGACGACCGGATGGCGAGGGACGAGCTTCCCTCATATCCGGATTAACCCATCCGTGAAAATTTCTAAGCCAGCGCAGATTCGAACTCTAATCTCCTTCAAGGTGATTTCTTTACCGTCCCGTTCATTCGATCGTCCATAGGATAAAATCAGAATTCGCCACTTCTCAATCCAGTTGATTTGAATTTGTTTACGACGGTCCACCGTAAAATAGATAGAATTGTCAACCTCAATTTAGGTCATTAAAAGTTGATACACACGGATGGAATAAACTCCGAATCCGAACAATCTGCAAAAGAGGTCGAGAAGTCTGGATCGAATTCGAACTCGGATCCCGCTGCTATCTTATCGATAATTTATTCAATGACAAACGAAAAGTCGCCACTGACTATTTAAAAGTAAAAAAAAAAATTGTAATACCAAATTTTAAGGTAAAGCTACCGCAGAACTGATGTGTTGCTGTGTCACAAAAATTGGAAACATTCCAATTTCCGTCATCCTTACACCAGAAAGTGAAAATTTTGGCAAATTTCCATTTTCTGAAGATTTTGACATCTTAAATATAGGTTGAATTGAGAATACTAAACATCCGTTCGATTAAAACAACTGAAATTTTAGGAAGCCGTTCCATAACCCGACGTATTGCAATATTAAGTTGATCTCCGCTCTAAAATTTGGTATTACATATCGACTTTTCGAAATAAATTTTTTTAATTATTATTTTTTTCCCGCTGGATAGAATTCATATGTATAATAAAATGGTAAAATTGATAACACATGTAAATATTTTTTATGTATAAATAGATATTTTATCAAAACAATGATCCACAAATTAAAAAAAAAGTCGAATATCGAAAACAAAACTTATATTAAGAAGTAAAACTCTTCACTTTTCAAGGTCCGTTTGATAAGTATGAAAAACAGGCCATTCAATCAGCCTATTATCTAATTATTAAAATAAAGATTATTATTAATATGATGAGAGAAATATATGAAATTGTTACAAAAGTCGTAAAAACAAACTGTTTTTAAATCTTCCCTAATCATATTTAAAATTATAATGTCTCAAAACATTTTTATTAAGAATTTTGAAAACTTGTTAAGAGAAAACAACATATATACCGTACATGTCTCTTCTGATGCTTATTTTATATCATATATTCTGGATATCAAATAAATACATATATCTAAGTACTGTACATTTATCAAATATTCTTTCCACTTTAAAATAAACTGTATGTATGCACAGTATATATGATAATTTTATAAAAGATGAGTGGTATATTTTGCTTTCCAAGAATTTCATATCAAACAGTATCAAAATTTATTATCATTATTTAAATTTGTTGATAATAATAAAATTGCACAACTATAAATACATTTTTAATAATGATATATTATCATTAAATTTTCAATAAATAATATCAAATTCCAAGTATATTCAAAAGCATCCTGGTCATATATTTTTTCCAAATTTAAATCAACAATAACTTGCTAACATTAATGGTATCCTAATAAAATGCCTAACTAGTTAATGATTAGCAGATTTTGTTACTTTTAATCGTTTACTTGTTATAAAATCATAAATTAAAATTAAAATGCAATTAATTCATTAATTTTATTATTACAAAATTACAAAAAGCATGATCTACAAAAAAAGACTAAAATATTAAGTTCAGTTTTTGAATACTTGGAGAATTTTGAACAAAAATTTTAGCACATAATTCCTTTGATTTCCACTGTAATAGCACATATGCAAAATTTGTCACAACATAAATCTGTGTGTTGATCCCTTCAATCATTGTTTCAATAAATTAATTTTCAATATAACTAAAAATTTAAATCATAGTAATAAGTATAAAATTATTAAATTAGAGAATATTAATTTAATGTAAAAAAAATATCCTGCTTAAATATTTTTCTATAAAAATTAACCAATTTAAATTGTTAATTTTAAACTTATTTCACATAAGATATTTTCAAAGTAAAATCAGAAAAATACCTATTGAATAGCATGATATTCAAATGCCAACATTCAAATGCTGACACTAATGTCCAAATAGAATTAAAAGTCACTATTAGTGACATAATCCCCAAAAATGTGGATTGGTTCAGAAATATTCCTTATCTTTTAAAATGTGAACATTTATTTTCTATTTTCAGAATTATATTTCTATTTCATTATCTTATATTACATTACTAGAATAACTTTAAAAATGAAATGAAACTGCATATTTTTTTTTACAAATATAAATAATAATATTGAAGTAGATTAATTGAAAATGCAGTTAGACTAATAAACATAAATACACATTAAATAAGAAAATAAAATGTTTCCTTCCACTAAACAAAAGAGGAAAAACATAATTTTTACAGTATTTAAATTAAATTAAGCATCTATTAATGTATATCAAAATTCTAATGAAAATTAGCTAATGATATTATTTTAAATAATTCCTCATAGATGTTTTACTATTTTATTTATTAAAGATGCATAATTATCTGAAAAAAAAAAATAATTTTAGACCAAATGAAATGCAAACAACACAGAGGAAAAAAACTTTCTATATACAATTTTTTTTGTCTATCACTTGCATTCCATTAGATTAAATTACAATTTATTGAATAAAACAGCAAACTACTTATAATTAATTAATTTAAAATAATATCAATAGCTTATTATTTTGTATAAAGCTTCCAAATCATGTTACAAACATAATAATTTGATTGCTTAGTGAAAAGCATAGAAAACACAAATTTCTTATTTTTTCTCCTTAAAAGTGTTTACAAGTTAGCCAATATGTGAAAATAAAACTGTATATAAATAAAAAAAATAAAACCAAAAGTATTAACTGAGACCAAAACTGGTCCATCAAATATTTTTGATTTCCTAAAGGAAGCAGTTTTGTTTTTCTATATATCAAAAAACAAAACTGCTTCCTTTATTATTATTAAATAAATAAATAAATCAGAAATGAAATGATAAAAATTTNATATATATATATTTATTTATTTATTTATTTAATAATATAATTATAGCTTGAGAATTAACTTAGGTAATTTTGATTTTCTATAGAGCAGAAAATCTCATATTATAGAGACTGAATAAAATCTTATTTCTAAATTTGCCATTTTCTAATTTACTGATATGTGAATGTGGATATAACTCCTTATTTTTATGAAGAGATGTATCGTATTTTTACACAACACCAAATCTCATTCAAGAAGTCTAAAAACTTAACTGACTGAAGTATTTTTGGGAGGCATTCTTTCCATCTTCAGCAAAATCATACAACACGACTTAAAGCAATGGCCATAGCTACTGTAGAAACCTATACAACTACAGATTTTTAGTACTTTTGAGCACATTTAACCTCCAACTCAGTCTCTTCAATTTTCCACAGCAATATAAAATTCAAATTCTCCAACCAATCATAGTGCATTGGCAATTGGAAGAACCTGATAAATATAAGATAGCAGTGGTAGAAACTTAGTTAAAACAGCTTATGAGTATTGTAATGGAAAGGGTGATTTAATTAAAGAGGGAATTAAGTAGAGCAAGTCAACAGTTTACAAAAACAGGAATTCTGAAGAAAATAGTTCAGATAGTAAGAAGTGGAACTAGACAGATAGAATGAGGTAATGGAAAATGAAGGTGGTGAGAAGGGAAAAAGGAAGAAAAAATTTAGATGAAAGAATGGTTGGTAAGGTTGATAATATGACTACTTAGAAAGCATTAAGTAGAGATGTGAGGCAATATGATGGATGGTTTGTGTTGGGTCAGGTGTTTTCCACGTGTGAAAACCTAACGACAAGGGTTCAATCTGGAACCAATCAGATTACACCTACGTGTGGGCACGCGATTTGGGGATGTCTTTTGTTCGGGTCAGTCAGACGAGCAGGACATGACCGGTGTCCAGTCCGACCGTTATAACAGTTTCTTTGTTATATATTAAACGGTGATCTATGATTAGAGATCTTTACACCTTAAGAACCTAATAGTTTGTGTTTAAAAAAAATAACACAGTATACAACATGGTGAGGAATGAGAAAGATCCATTTGAAAATATGCAATAGTCAGTGATATATGTGATAAGAACAGAAAGGTAGTGGTGGTGAGGTGTTATACATAGAATCTACTTTAAGGAACTTAAAGGAGCGGTTAAATGAACATAAGAGAGATGCATGTAAGGATAAGGTAATCAAAAGCATAGCACAAGAAGAATATGACATATAGGCAATAAGAAGTAATATGGGATAAAGCAAGAATAATCTATTAATACAGCGAAGACCTGTTTACAAATGTAAAAATAATAATAGATAAATACACATTTGTTTCAAGTATAGAGAATAATGTGGTAAATAAGGATGATGTCATATGTTATCAGAAATTTGGAGAGCTGTGATTAATAAGAGGAAAGAAGAAATAGTGAGAGCATTAGAAGTTAGATGTAAGGTTAAGAATGTGGAAGGGAAGTGATATAAGAATTCATGACAGCTATAGGAAATGAGTAATAATATGGTAGGATTGACTGGAGAGTTTAAATTTTATATTACTGCAGATAATTGAAGAAACTTGAGTTGGAGATTAATTTTAAGAAGTGTTTGAAACATTTGAACTTTGAAAATTTGTAGTTTTAGTTGTAGTTGTTACTTCAAGTTGTATTGTATGATTCTACTGAAGATGAGAAGAATGCCTCCAAAAAACTTTTCAAAAAGTTTTTATACTCCATGAGTGAGGTTTGGTATTGTGTATTTTAATAATGGACATGGAATTACTGTTTACTAATATCATAAAATTTAGTTTTTATTTTTGGTATCATACTGTTTTGTCTTAGTGCAGTATCTAAAATTCATTATATTTTTGAATCATTTATATTTTTCTATCAAATTACAAAGTGATTCAAATAGGATTTTACAACTTTGAAACATATAGAATTTTAATCAGAAAACTTATAGAATTACTTGAGGAATTAATTTATAGCAAAACACATCAAGTTTGTCTCATGTAGTAAAGAAATGTTGCATCAGATTGAGAAAGATGAGGCATACCTAGATAACATTACCTTCAGTGATGAGTCAACATTTCATCTGACTGGTAAAGTGAATATCTATAACTTGCATGGTTTAGATGCTCTGAAAATCCATAAACAACTGAAGAACATGTTCATGACAGTCAAGAAATTGAATTAAGATGGGATATTTCATGCATCACTAAATGTTTGAGATAAAACTTTAATGTGTTTTGCTATAAATTAATACTTCAACCAATTACTTAAGTCTTCTGATTAAAATTCTATATTCTTTCAAAGATGTAAAATCCTTTTTGAATCACTATGTATTACCTGATTTCAAAAGAATTATTTTTAGAATTATTTCAATCAATCAATGATTACAAATGATATATCCATTAACAAAACAAATATAACTCTCTGCAATTATTTTGAAATAAAAACATATAAAATGCATACAACTACAGTTGTAATCTAGATCATCAAAAAACAACTGTTATGAACAGTTTTAAAAATTTCTAATTTTAATTATTTAACTGTGTACTGTTTTCAAATTTTCTTTTCATTTTATTAAATCCAAGAATAAAGAACTTATCTAAAACTCACTTTTATTACTTTTTTCTTTTATTCTATACAAAACTGCATGCTACATTCATAATCCCATTTTCATTTACTTCTTAAGTTTCATCCCAAACAAAATATTGTATAATAAACAAGATTTATAATGTACCAGTACATGTTAGAAAATTAGAAATAAAGTCTCCAAATAATTATTATTTATTTTTATATATATTTATATATAAGAATAAATAAAGCTTTTGGAAATGAAAAACCTCATTATTAATTAATTTTAAATATTTAATTTGACATGACTTATTAAAATAGTATATTTTATAAATATTTTTACACATTACTCAAACAAAACATTTTGTCAGTCAAAAATGTTCATTTATTTATTTTATTTTAATTTTTTAACCTAAGTAATTATTAATGTTTTATCAATTAACAAATAACATTCTTTCAAATATGGTATGTTAAATATCATCATCTTTTTAGTCTTTGTACATTTTGGTAGATTTGTATTATTCTTAATTAAATTCATAAAATATTTCTAACAGTTCTCCAGCTATAAAATGAAGATAAATAAGTTATTGTAGCTGAATGTAAATATTTCATACAAATCAAAATGTAGCCATATTAATTATTGTATATTCAAATGGAGTAAATGAAAATATTACAGAAAAATATATATTTCTTTAGACTATACATACAAAATGAGTCAATTCCATTCTGTCCCTTCACACACTGTTCAAACAGCGTGTGAAAGAACAGAATGGAAAAATATGACAATTAAAAATATGAAATATATAATATACATTTATAAATTTGAAGTAAAAATATAATATTAAATCCATTGTCATTTGAATATTAAAATGCTAAAATAATTGTATTAATTATCCTACTTTGTCAAATACTAATGTATTTTATCCAAATAAATTATATCATGATGTAATTCTAGGTTATATTTTCATCTTTAAATTTATTTCTAAAAGATAAAAGATTACATAAGAATATTAAAAGTCTTTTATATAAATAAATGTAAAAATTTATTTTGTGATAGAGTTAAAAATTTTTTAATGTATTTAGAATGTTCTGATCAACTTATTAGGCAATATAAAATAATATAGCTGCATTGTTAGTTATACTCACTTTTAAAACTTCCCTCAAAATAAAATATTAATAAATGCAAATAAGTACCAAATCAGTTTTTCAGATGTTACTTTAGGTATGTTATGAGAAATCTAAATCTGATTCTGGAAAAGTGGGAGATTTTGAAGCAAAAGTATGAAAAATACATTTAGTAAAATTAATTTTTAGTTTCTGTATGTAGTAAAAATTATTCTTGTAAAAAAGGAATATTTTTTGAGAAAATAAACATGATCTCATAATTATATAAACAATGAAATATCTAATTCCTTGCAAAAATGCATACAGTATCAAAAACAAATATGAGAAAACATTTTATTTTAATTTCAATTGGAAAAAAATAATTCAGCACTTAGAAAATATAACTTAGTTTTACTTTGTTTTTCATAAACAGAGCATCTGTACAAATAACATTGTCCAAAAAATAATGACACAAATCAAAGAAAGATCTGTCAATCTAAATTAAGAGTTTCCCACTTAGATATTTTATGAAGAAATTTAAAAACTCTTAAAGTTTAGTGACATCTTATATAGAAACTGGCAAATTAAACAATAACAAATCTAAGAGTAATCTTTCAGCAGTTTCATTTTTTCATTGTTTAAAACAATGGAAAATCCATTAGATGCTTGGAAAATTTGTTCTGTTTCCCATATCCAATATAGTGTTTCTTGCACTTTAACATTAAAGTACAGTATTTTATAGCATGTGACATTATGAAAACTAATGTTTAAATGTTAAAAAAAAAAATTAATTTATAACTTCATTAAAATGTTTTCATTTGCAATTACTACATATCATTTTTAGCAACAATCTAATTTAACAAGAATATTGATAATTTTAATCTCACATTAAAAATAAACCTAATTAATAAATCTTATAGTATATAGTATTTATCCTTTAAACTAATATAAAGCAAGTATACACACTAGATATATTACATGTATTATTAGATATCTCTCTAAAAATATATATATTACAAGAATTATGATTATTGATCTATTTAAGGAAAAACACATGTACAATGAACTCTTTTTTTTTATGAAGAAAAACCTGGCAACATATTAAACAGGTATATTTTAATATAGTCATGAAGTTTAATACTTTAATCTGAAAATCAATTTATTTATATATATATTTTTTATTGTAACTAATTTAAATTTTCAAGTAATTCAAGTATAAATGTTTGTTTATATAGAAGCATAATACATCTTCTATAAGACTGTACATGCTATACAACACTAGAAATGATTAAATAGGATTTAAAATAGCAAATATACTAATAATTATTTCAGAAATATAATATTTATTTATTTTATTTATGAAATAAATTATTGGAAACAATTTAAACTTTACATAAAGAACTTTAATTATAAATCCTGATAAGTTTTTTATTTCATATTTTCAGAATAAATTTGCACTTTTATTATGAATCATTATAAGTAGTCAGCAACATTTATTTAGATCAAGATGATTGTATATTATTAATTAACGAAGGCTTTACCAAGACTTTATACTTGATTTTTGGTAGATCTGAACTCAAATTAGGTGAACCTATAACAATAATTGATAAAGCAGATGAAAAGAATTCTTATCATTCTTAACGATCGGCAATAAAAGGATTAGATAAATGATCAAACAATAGGAATTGGAGTAAGTGAAGTACATTTAACAGTTACTTAACTACATATATGATACATATTATATTGAAAAAGGCCACCTTTACCATTTTCTCGTTAACTTACTCATTTATAAGCGTTATAGAAGTGCTGTCATCAATAAGATCGATGAAAAAACCGAGAAAGTAATTAAAATCGTGGATAAAGCAGAGAAGAAACTAAAGTCGATAACAATAATAAAAGGAGGAGGATTAGGTTTAACCAATTTGACTTACTTGTTAGGAATCTTCCATTTCCACGTTTACAGCCAGGAATTCGGCTTTAACTATGTCGTGCATCTAAACATTATGAATGGAAAGACGTAACGAATATTCACTGGCACAAAAACAATCGCAAACGTCACCGGTTACTTAAAACGTACCTTTAAAAATCCCATTTCTTCGTTTCGTATAATTGGCCGAGACGACGAGTCGAACGGGAAAATAACCAATAGTCGTCGTTGATGTAAAGAACTTAAACCAATAGTGTGTATGAATTTCGAGTGTATATAAATATAAATGATATATTTTATTAACGATTTAATTTCGTAATTTCGATTTCGTTGTCTCTGTTATTAAGTGAACTTTTCGGACTATAACACACAATAATAAATATTTCCTTTAATCAACCGCTTCTCTCTAAGGAAAACGTCACAAGGAAACGTCACGCTCTAATTCATTGTAGAAAATATTTTACTCTTGAAATCTATGACGTATATCAAATGTTATATTTGATATACGTCATAGATTNCAAAACTTATATTAAGAAGTAAAACTCTTCACTTTTCAAGGTCCGTTTGATAAGTATGAAAAACAGGCCATTCAATCAGCCTATTATCTAATTATTAAAATAAAGATTATTATTAATATGATGAGAGAAATATATGAAATTGTTACAAAAGTCGTAAAAACAAACTGTTTTTAAATCTTCCCTAATCATATTTAAAATTATAATGTCTCAAAACATTTTTATTAAGAATTTTGAAAACTTGTTAAGAGAAAACAACATATATACCGTACATGTCTCTTCTGATGCTTATTTTATATCATATATTCTGGATATCAAATAAATACATATATCTAAGTACTGTACATTTATCAAATATTCTTTCCACTTTAAAATAAACTGTATGTATGCACAGTATATATGATAATTTTATAAAAGATGAGTGGTATATTTTGCTTTCCAAGAATTTCATATCAAACAGTATCAAAATTTATTATCATTATTTAAATTTGTTGATAATAATAAAATTGCACAACTATAAATACATTTTTAATAATGATATATTATCATTAAATTTTCAATAAATAATATCAAATTCCAAGTATATTCAAAAGCATCCTGGTCATATATTTTTTCCAAATTTAAATCAACAATAACTTGCTAACATTAATGGTATCCTAATAAAATGCCTAACTAGTTAATGATTAGCAGATTTTGTTACTTTTAATCGTTTACTTGTTATAAAATCATAAATTAAAATTAAAATGCAATTAATTCATTAATTTTATTATTACAAAATTACAAAAATCATGATCTACAAAAAAAGACTAAAATATTAAGTTCAGTTTTTGAATACTTGGAGAATTTTGAACAAAAATTTTAGCACATAATTCCTTTGATTTCCACTGTAATAGCACATATGCAAAATTTGTCACCACATAAATCTGTGTGTTGATCCCTTCAATCATTGTTTCAATAAATTAATTTTCAATATAACTAAAAATTTAAATCATAGTAATAAGTATAAAATTATTAAATTAGAGAATATTAATTTAATGTAAAAAAAATATCCTGCTTAAATATTTTTCTATAAAAATTAACCAATTTAAATTGTTAATTTTAAACTTATTTCACATAAGATATTTTCAAAGTAAAATCAGAAAAATACCTATTGAATAGCATGATATTCAAATGCCAACATTCAAATGCTGACACTAATGTCCAAATAGAATTAAAAGTCACTATTAGTGACATAATCCCCAAAAATGTGGATTGGTTCAGAAATATTCCTTATCTTTTAAAATGTGAACATTTATTTTCTATTTTCAGAATTATATTTCTATTTCATTATCTTATATTACATTACTAGAATAACTTTAAAAATGAAATGAAACTGCATATTTTTTTTTACAAATATAAATAATAATATTGAAGTAGATTAATTGAAAATGCAGTTAGACTAATAAACATAAATACACATTAAATAAGAAAATAAAATGTTTCCTTCCACTAAACAAAAGAGGAAAAACATAATTTTTACAGTATTTAAATTAAATTAAGCATCTATTAATGTATATCAAAATTCTAATGAAAATTAGCTAATGATATTATTTTAAATAATTCCTCATAGATGTTTTACTATTTTATTTATTAAAGATGCATAATTATCTGAAAAAAAAAAATAATTTTAGACCAAATGAAATGCAAACAACACAGAGGAAAAAAACTTTCTATATACAATTTTTTTTGTCTATCACTTGCATTCCATTAGATTAAATTACAATTTATTGAATAAAACAGCAAACTACTTATAATTAATTAATTTAAAATAATATCAATAGCTTATTATTTTGTATAAAGCTTCCAAATCATGTTACAAACATAATAATTTGATTGCTTAGTGAAAAGCATAGAAAACACAAATTTCTTATTTTTTCTCCTTAAAAGTGTTTACAAGTTAGCCAATATGTGAAAATAAAACTGTATATAAATAAAAAAAATAAAACCAAAAGTATTAACTGAGACCAAAACTGGTCCATCAAATATTTTTGATTTCCTAAAGGAAGCAGTTTTGTTTTTCTATATATCAAAAAACAAAACTGCTTCCTTTATTATTATTAAATAAATAAATAAATCAGAAATGAAATGATAAAAATTTTGTCATTTGATTTATTGTATTTTCAACAAAATGCATTTTGATACAAAAATAATTGCAGCGTAGATAGTTTCAGTTCAAACATTCCTAATTTTTTTCCTGTTTAGCTTACTTTATAATTACATCTATAATGAAACTTTTCTCAAAATCCTTTTGGGCCTACCAGTGGCTAAATGGTTCCATTTCCTTAACACTGGGAGTAAAGTTGTGGGTTCACGCCTTGCCAGGATGGGCTGGCCACATGGAGTTTTCTGGGTTTTCTCCATGTCTGTAAGGCCTGAATAGGGGCTAATTACTCTTAAAAAGACCTCTTGGAAGGCATCCCCCTAGACAGATCACCCAAGTGCTACATTGCCATAACTTAACAAACAAACAAACAATTACTAATAAATAAAACAAAAGAAATGAGGAAAAGTGAAATGTTTCAGATAATACCTTCTAAACTAAATACAAATTAAGTAATACATTTTCAAAAGAAACTACAAGAGGTATGGATTATGTATATGTATCAGGTCAGTCCATAAGTTCGTGCACATTTTTATCTACAAAAAAAGCAACAAAAAATTTTAATTAAATCTTATTTCAATCTATAATGTATTCACCATTATTTTGTACAATTTCTTGCCATCTTGATGGTAGCTTTTTAATCCTGTCTTTGTAAAATGATTTCGGTTTTGAATCAAAATATTCAGAAATAGCCTTTTTTACATTGTTCTCATCCTCAAAAGTTTT
>NW_019385929.1:0-2366 GCF_000671375.1 Centruroides sculpturatus | reverse complement strand
ACGCAATGTTTCCTCTTATCAGCCCCAATTTTGCCTTTGGTCACCGTTCAATACCCTGCCTCTATCATAGATCTATTCATCGCGCCAGAAGGGGGCGTTATTGCTTACTTTGAGAAACGCTGAGCTAAAATAAAAGTCAATGTGTTAGAAATATTCAAGTTGTGACCTTCAATAAAAAATAAAAAATATATAAAATGTCAACATTTTATATATATTCCGTCGAATTTTTATACTGTATATAGAATTTGTCTGCCGTCGCCCCTCTATATTTCCTTAACGCCCCCCAATTCTCTTTGAGCCTTCTACTGCCCACCTGAAAGCCTCCAGCGCCCACAAGGGGGCGTTATCGCCCAATTTGAGAAACGCTGGGCTAGACTGAAAATGGGATGAGATTGGGCAGTGGCGTAGCGTAGTGGGCCTGCCCCAGGTGGCACTTTTAGGGGACGGCAAAATTTCACAATAAATAATAATAATATGTTGTAAAAATTTGAACCATTTCATTTTATATTTTTGTCGCACCTACGATTCGGACCTATTGAAATGAGCACGGAATTTTTCATTACTTATTCTGTGATGAAACTGAATTTTAGTCTTTTAAATTGAGATACCTAAATAAGAGGTCGGCGAAATTTTCCTCCGCCCCAGGCGGCTGACACCCACGCTACGCCACTGAGATTGGGTGAGAAGCAGAAGAGGACCTGGAAGATAAAGGCGACACCTAGGGCCTCGAAAATGTGATAATATATTTTAACATTTAAATTATTAAATTGATAATTATTGTGCCGGTATCTGTTGCATCTGCAGAGCGAACAACTTAATTTTCCAACTTAAAGTTGATCAAGAATTACATCCAATTAACAGTAGAGAGAGAGAATTTCTTCACTTTCGATCTTGTCTTTGAAATAGATATTGCTGCAGAATTGGCCTTTTATTACAGTAATTTAGCCCTACTAAAAGCAGGGAAACAGTTCTGTAGGTAAATTTCTGTACATTTATTAAATTTTCCAATTTATTGTAAAACTACCATACACATTTTAATTACTTTATTGTATGTTCTATTGCCTGTTTCTATATTAATTAAAAATGCTCGTATTATTATAGACCTAAATAAATATATCCTCTACCTCCATCGCTCAAGACCTCAAAAATAAATTTTGCGTAGGACCTCGCAAATCCTAGGACAGTCTGTGATGGAACGGAATTCCGACATTTTTGGGTCGACCCAATCGTAAAAATTTCTGAGTGAATCAAGATTCGTACCAGGGTCCTTCAGAGCAGTAGGACTGTACCTTTACCGATTTACTGACAGTTAGTAATGAATGATATTTGAAAAATGAACTTAAAAAATAAAATTTAGATTAAACGTTTTTGACATTTTGTTTTCGTTATAGCCATAAAAGAAAGATTTTATTTTCGATTTTTTTTTAAACTCTTTCCGCCCTGTGGGCACTAAAAGAGCGTCTTTTAGCAAGCCCATTATTGGTTCGGCTAAACCACAATGAGGCGAGTGGTAAGGGATTGGGCCGACATATCCGGATGGATGCCACCTGAAAAATTCCCGTCCGGATTCGATCCCAGAGTCCCCTGAGCGATAGGCTGCCGCCTTGATCACTCAGACATCCGGCCACCTTTAATCACCTACCAAGTAAATCGCGAGTAAATAAAATATTTATTCACTATTTACTTTTACAATATATTTAGACTAATAAAGAAACATTAATTTATAAATCTAATTTTAAAACAATGTTATTTTTGTAAATAATAACCAAATGGTTGATTTACTTTTTCAAATATATTTATTAAAAATTGTTAAATTAATTAAACGATAAGCTTATTATAGTAAGTCAGCGGGATTATTTAGCCCAGGTATTAAAAATAAATACGAGGTCTGGAGTTTCAAAAATATTTGTGAAAAGTTATTCATTCCATTACGTATTTTTCGTACCGGTATATTAATTAAGAAAAACACAATTACAGTAGACTCTCTATATCACTGTAGATAATTCCGTCTTATATGAATTCCATGTTGTACGAGTCACTTAGATTTTACAAATACGTGTGCCGGGCTGTGAACGGCTCATGTATTTGTAAAATCTAAGTGACTCGTACACAGTGGCGTGCCGTCCTTGTAAGCGGCGGAAGCGCCGCTTCCCTTGTATTTTCTAAAATATAAAGATATATTGTGCGATTATTTTCATATAATTAAAATTAATATTTTATTATAACAACATTATGTATCTTATTACAAATTTCTATACTACATGTAAAACAAACGACAAGACTGCTATTGTACATTCGAATATCAGTGGCGAAATAGAAGCGCTGTATTGTCGAACACGGGACAGCTTCCAAACAGCCGGATTATA
>NW_019385928.1:59930-124637 GCF_000671375.1 Centruroides sculpturatus | reverse complement strand
TTATATGTAGTAAAATGGTTGCATTAATACTCTAGTAAGGTAAAGGAGCAAGGTTTCATCTTTATTCCCGTTCGATAACAGGAACTAGTCCGGAGGTTCCGGAAAAATCGATCCGAACGAATCACATGGTATGCGTAACTATCACGTGATTTACAATGACGTTAATCGTTTTCGATTGAAATTATACTAGTTTCCATTAAATTTTGTCGACTTAAATTTTTTTATTTCCAACCGACTGTATACTGACTGATACAGTCGGTTGGAATGAGTTCCAGAAAGCATTAAATATCTAGCTCTTTCAACACAAGTTTAAAAGGTGACTGTTGAATGCTGACGTCATCGTTGTCCTGCGAACATTTTGGATATCAAAACTTTTTGAATTTTGATTCTTCTTTTTCTCTCTTCGTAGAAAATTAAAAGAGAAGAAAAAGAAATGATCCACGTCTAAATGTAGACTGACTCATTACAAATTTTTCTATTAAATTGAAATAAGATCTTTCTTGTTCCATCCAATTTTAGACAAAAGAAGGAAAATTCTCTTTTGAAAGCGACATTTCTCATCAATCAAAGCATGACTGAAGGAGACTGAAAACAGAAAACAAATAACGAAAACTGAATTGAGTGAGAGAAAATACCATCTGTCTCTATATTTACTCAGGTTTTCAAAAAAAGAAAAAAAGAAAAATAGATAGCAATTTCTAATGTGATATCATCGATGACAAGAATATATAAAAATTCAAAAAATAAAAGAATAGAATCTAATAAAAATCTTAACCTAGACTATAATACTTATAATTCTTTCATTTAGAATCCACAGAAAATAAATTTATTAAATTATTGCAATTATACATTTCCATACAAAGCTAAGAATTTAAATATGAATTACTTTGAATTTAATTATAAGTATTCCATATTTTAATTCTTAATGTTCAGAAATTAGTCATTGTGATTTGCAGTTTAAGATCAATTTTCAGTAGACGTTTTTTCGTTAATCTACATTTTTATTATAGATTTTAAAAAATTAAATTCGTCTTTACGGCGTCATTGGCATGATAAAAATCTATTTTCGTGCAAATTTATAGTGCAATAACCTAAAAATTGAATTACAATATTAAAAACAAAAAAAAAAATAGATGATCAAATTATACAAAGAGAACATTTTGTACACATCAAAGAATGATTTTTATTCTTACAAAATATAATTTTATTTGTTTGTTTATAATATAAAATTTGAATTGAACATTACACATGAAATTCTTTTATTTTTCTATTGCTAATTTAATCGAGTAGCCTCATATTTATTTTTCTTTTAATTCTATACAAACATATATTAATTACAATTCATCTTTACAATATTTTCTTATCTTATTTTAAATATACTTACACAAATGTAATTATTTTTCTTTCAGACAAGATAAATAAATAAGTTATGTAAGTTATTATTGATAAATAAATTTTAGTTCTTGATGCCATCTCTGGATCTGACAATTGCAGATTTAAATTCGTCTTATTATAAAAATAAATGTGCATTTTACACTTTGTATAAGACTATAGAATCGTAGTCTACGTTATAAGAAATTTATAAAAGAATGTTTGTACAGAGTACGAAAATTATTTGAAATTTTTAAGGACTAGAAAAGTTCTCTAGAAATTAAATCGGGGTTCGAAAATGGCGCACGAAATTTATGCATTCCAATTTTGATAGATGAATTTTGTAGAATTTCATAAAATAAAATAATAATTAAATATTAACATATAAAAATTTTAATAAGGAAACGATGCTGAGAAGTTTTTCTACATATTACAAATAGATAATGTATGATATATGTATGTCTAATGCCGCATCAAATTCGATTACCAAGTCTTGGTTTATTACCTGGTACGTCGTTTATTCTTTTCTGACGTAGTAATGTCGGTCTCAAGCTACATATAGCAAAGAAATTTAATCTTACATTATCTAAATATATCAATCAATCGAATTGCATTTATATATATAGAAATGTTAGTGGTAAATGCTTACGTTTTACTAATAATTTCGTATGCATAAATGCATTATCAAAAATAAGGTTAATGCAAAAGCGTTGAGTCTTATATTTTAGCATTTTTTATTTTTTATTTTTATAAAGAAGGAAAAATAATATTGATTTTTATAATAGTGTGTCGACTTATTCAAGATTCTTAATCATAATGCATTGAAAAATATAATAGTGGATACAGGGTGGAGCAACCGGAAATTCTGTTCCATTTTGGCGCATGATACAACGCCCCTTATGAATGCATAACAATGATTCAGATGCAAGAATATCTACACTTTGTCATCGAAAATCTATATAATATATCATCGAGAATAAGCAAATGTAATAAACTCTGTGATGTCTTGTTTCATTCATTAACAAACTTCGAAGATATAATTTTAAAAATTATCTTTTATGAAATATATTTTATTTAAATCATATTTTATCTATTTATTTTCGAGAAAATTCCAAAATTATTATGTAAAATCTCCAAAGAAAACAAGCGATTCGTTATAACAAATTTAGAAAATGAAAACTTCTATTTTCTTTAAACTGTATCAATCGTCGTTATAAGCAAATGACGATAGTCATTTGTAATAAAAATATGGAAAAATTCTAGATGTATAATTAAAACTTTTTAAAATATAAATAAAGTTATATATTTACTACAATCAGAAAATTAATTTAAATGACTTGATCGGATATAAACACGAATTCAACTGCTTAAAAATAAGCTATTTAATGACTAATTTAAAGGCATAATATTTTAAGATATTTTTATAACATATTACCTACAATAAAGTTTAAATATTATATACAATTATAGAGAACTCCTGTAGATAAAGAATTATATAAAATTCAATATTAAATATTTATTCTTAACTTATCTACTTCTTAAAGTACCTAATTCTGCCATTTTATAATTAAATTATTTTTCCGATGTGTTGCTACGTACTTGATAAACAACATTACATAAAAAACAAAAAAAATCACGGCATGATTTTAATAATTTTATAACAAAACTAGGAAACATTTTCCTTATTTTAGTATTTAAAAACGTCATTGTCATAGTAACAATGCGATTTTTAGGAAAATTTTTTTGCTATTTTTGTCTGTCTAGAAAACAATATTTCTAAAAATAATCTTATTTAAATCTTTCTTTTTAAATTTAATAAAAAAATTATTAAAAATAATAAACTATTAATTATGCATTTATTTTTCTTGTAGAAAGCATAATGCGGAAGAATGAATATAATTAATAATATTTCGTGAACAAGAACCTAATTTCTAGTAAATTATTATGAGTTAAAAAAATGAATCTATTAAATATTTTAAATTTATAAAATTAAGCAATTCTGTTATTTAAAGTTATCAGCAAAGGATTAAAACTTTCGAATATGGGGGAAAAAAAGCAGATAAATGTTCTCGAGAGAAAAGAATTTATTGATTTCATAAAGTCATTATTTTCCATGGGTTGTTTTCTTCAAATTTTCAAAAATGCTATTACAGTTTTTTGAATATTCGAAAATAAAATTACTGAAATAGATTACGAAACAACTTTATTTCCTATAATAATATATTAAATGTAACTCATTCATTTGTATCTTAATAATAAAAAAAAGGAAAAAAACAAAGAAAAAAAGTTAATTCGATTCGTTAGACAATTATTTAATAAGTAAAATATTAAATATTTAATTCAATAAAAAGAATAAAATAACAAAATGAATTTTTATAACGGCTTATCATAAATAATTTTAATAAACTTTTACTTTTTATTTTTCATATTTTAAAAACACATTTGTAGATTGTCGAATTATCAAAGATCGAAATTATTTTATAATAGAAAATAAGCAAAAAGTAATAATTTCTAGACATAAAAAATGATTAATTATAAACAATTAAATCAATTCTACACGGAATATTTTAAATGTTTAGAGGGGTTTTAAAATTGTTTAAAGAATGGTTTGAATTTGAAATTCGCGAATAATTTCTTTTGTTCTATTAAAAAAAATAAATTATATATGATAAAATCTTATATATAATCGTTAAAAATTAGTTCTATAAATCTCCTAATCAATAATAATGAATAAATGGACATTATATGATATTTGAGTATGGAAAGATTATTCATAAAATGAAGTTAAACTACCGCAGAAATTAGATTGAACAAGAAGTGTCAAATGAGATTTCGAATGAAGGACAACACGTTTCCAATCGATTCATGGATTAATTTCGAATGAAACACTGTGCACAAGAGACCCATTAAACAACTACAGGATCATAGATTAATGATTTCTATAATGGCTCGTAAGAATGATACAAAATTGAACAAAATTAAACAAAACATTGCAATATTTAAGACCGAACTTACAGCTAATAAATGTATCATCTATATTTCACTTTAAATATACTTTTTATCTAATAAAAATATAATCTCGTGCGTTTAGAAATATTATCGTGTCAAATTTCATCCCAAATAAAAGTACGTTTTATAAACAATTTCGTGATAAACTTTTTACATATCTTTCCATTTTGATTTAAAAAAATCAACTGGAATGCGGTTACAAAACTAATTAGCATCGTAATTAACTATTAATGACTTTTCTGCATAAACATTTTAAAAATTTACAATATAAAATTTCGTAAATATTTTCTCAACTTTCTTATCAACTCTTTAATATTTAAACTGAAAAAATAACTTGTAATTATACAGCTATATTTATATTTTAGCTGTTCATTGTGTGAATATTATTGTCTTCAATAGTATGTGAAACGATATATTTTTAAACTTATAATGATTATTAAAATAATATACTCACCGATAAGGCTACCGAAAGACAAACCAGTCTTCAGAAATAAGTTTCTGCTGTTAAGTAACAAAATTCGGGTTTATTTTATTTAAAACTTGGTAAAATTATGAATAAATATCTTGTAAAATTTGTAAAGATTATGGTAATTTATTATTTTTATGAGTCCTTTGAGTTCTTTCGGATCCAGATAAATTTGTATCTGTCACCCTGTTTCCTAAGCCCTACACACTGATATTTATGTCATGAGGATTGTGTCATACATCAAATAAATGAAAAAGTACATATTAATGTTTAAAATAAGAAATTATTTTAAACAAATAATAATATTTTATAATTTAAAAAGTTTTGTAACGGAAAATTAACACTTTCAATTTTAGCCTATATGAACGATCGTAGTCTTAAAATTTTCATATAAATTAAATGCTATCTCGATCTTTAAGATAATATCAATGTTGGATAAATTTACAAAATTTTAACTAATATATTAATTTAATACCGAAGCACGTGTATTTGGTTATATTAAAATGCAAAGGATTATACTCAGTATATAATCCAGAATAATTGTTGCTTTGCATTTTAATTAAATAAACGTGCACACGTGTCATGAATAATAAAGATAACTCTTTATTCAAAACGGCAATGCCTATAGTTTATAAATATTACGAAAACAACTAACAACATATTAAAAATAAGTGATAAAATTAGTCACACGTAATAAGTTATTAGTATAAAATAATATATATATCTTTATATATTTACTTATATACAATATGAATATCTATATATTCACACCTTATGTGCACGACTCTCTACGTATAGAAAACAAAGAAAATATTACACTAAATAAATTATTAAACACAAGAAATTATCATTAATATAGGAAAGAATTAAAGCATAATAAATACTGTAGAACAAATAATTTTCATTTATTTTATTTATTATGTTAAAATGATAAAATTCATATAAATAAACTAAATTTAAATTAGAAACATATATTCCTAACAGATTTACGTATAATTTTAATATGGTGAAATTTTAAATAACGGATGATCGTTACGTCTATTCAAAGCTGTCTAGATAGATATTTAGCGGTCCAAATAAAATAAAATCTGGTATATTGATATTTCAGAACATGTGGAAGCTATTTCTGCAAAAAAAAGTAGTATCAAAATTCATCACTATGGCACTTTTGGCGTTACTAGCAGCAAACATTTTTATTTGTACAAAACACTCATGCTATACTAAGCAGATGATCTGCATTGAAAGTATCATCTGCATCGCTATACGTGCAGATGATCCTCTCAATGCGGTTTAAACCTTCAGAATAACCATTCTGAATGTGTAAACGTGAAGGCGATGAACAGCGTGATCGAGGCCGACAGTAATTCCCTGTGATGTTTCTCACATTCAGTGTGATACTTTCTTTCAAGGTTGTCAAATTTACAACAGGTCCTCGATAAACTACACTTCCTAAGTG
Organism: Centruroides sculpturatus; assembly: GCF_000671375.1. Classification (NCBI taxonomy): domain Eukaryota; kingdom Metazoa; phylum Arthropoda; class Arachnida; order Scorpiones; family Buthidae; genus Centruroides; species Centruroides sculpturatus. The sequence goes on along the minus strand of NW_019385928.1, from coordinate 118,335 downwards.
TCCTCACAACCTTTCAATTGTGAAAATACGTTACGGCAAGGCATCGTCGCTATTGCAGTTGGGTTAAGACAAAAATGTCACGATCTCTCGGTATTCCCGCTCCGGCAGTGAAATGCATGTCCATTGGGACTAGCTTCAAAGAGGAATGGTTCAAGGATAAATGTGGCTGTAAATCCAAACCAGACTAACTAGGCAAAATGCAGTAGAATCTGCTGGAAAACATGAGTCTTATTTCGTGGTCCAAATATGATAATTACGGTGTTCATTGTTGTCACAAATGTGTCTCGTCGCTATATAGGATCCTTCATGACCACAATACATTCGCTTCCATCCTGGCAAGAAAAGTCAACGCATAGGTCAGTCATGTTTCCTTTTCGATGACAAACAATTGTTGGTTGTGGCCGATATACAGATAAATATGTACCAATTTTCTCAGTACCTTCAACATTGTGCTATAGGATACACCCAATTGCTGTAACATTGCATGTGCACTACTGGAGCCTGCAACACTGGTCATTGACTGTTCAACACCAGCTGAGGTAACTTCTTCAACGATTTGTGAAGTGATAGGTTTGTGCCTTCGACCGTGTCGAACTCCCATACGTCCTATTTCCTCGAATCGAGTGATCATTATCTTGGGAGTTTGTAGAGTTAATGGTCCTTAGCGTAAATTCTTATGACGACCAAATTTCCAAATTGCAATTATTATCATAAAACAGTTTCACAAAAAAATGCCTCAACGTAACTGATAAGAATAGCATTCAACAGTTGTGGGCATAAAAGGATTTCACCCCTTTGTATGAAATAGGCCATACCAAAAAAAAAGAAAAAAGAAAAATAAAATCACTATAGATATGAAGACCAAAAATGTGCTTGCCTATACTGGATAAGAAGGAAAATTTCTCTTAAGCTTTTCTGATGTAATCTAAGACAATGCTTTTTAATTGGTTAATGAACGAAAATTTGATAAAAATTGACATTCCAGTCAAAAATGGTTTCATTCCTTAAGCAAGAATCATTAAATAGCAAAATAGAACCATTTGAGTTATTGAATAACTATTTATAATAGTTCGATTTTTCGAAATTTATTGTATATATTTATTAACTACAGCATCCTTTCTCAAAGTGGGCGATAATGTCCCCTTGTGAGCGCTGGAGACTTTCAGGGGGCAGTAGAAGGCTCAGTGATTAAATATGGTTTTATTTCTTCTCATTGAAACATTCCTTGATCTCAGAAATAGGATATGGGTCACACCCTATCTATCCTATCCATATAATAATGCATGTTTAAACATTATATTTGTAATAACTGTTTTTAAGATACGCAACAGATGGTAATGTAAAATAAGTTAAAAAATATGGAACACTAGATTTTTTTAATCTCAAAGTGGGCGGTGGTCGAAATTAGTTTGAGAGCCTATAATCTACAGTATGCACTATTTATTTTTACTGGTGTGTTTCTACCATATCGAATCTTCATTTTCTATTGAATGACAAAATTATCTACAAAGATATTTTTCAGTGCTTTTGCAGTCATTTTTAATGAAAACAATATTCTTAATTTGCTTATAATCCAGGGCTGTGGAGTCGGAGTAGTGGAGTTTTGGTGTTTTAGCCGGAGTCGGAGTCGGAGTCGTCAAAAAATCCGCCGACTCCGACTCGTTTTTACTTCCCAACTTGTTATGTATATAAAACGGAAAAGTATTGGAATCGTGTCAAATTTGACCCTCCAAGTTTTTTTTACAAATCTACACGTTTAAAGACCTCCCGAACCCCTCGTTTGGAGACTTTTGCAAGTTTCTGAGTTTAACTGTTTCGTAAAAACTTGCAAAAGTCAAAAAATAAGTCAAAAGTCAATAAAAGGAGAAAAATTGTGTGTGTGTGTTGGCGTCTAATTTGTTTAATTTCTTTATTTTCTGTTCTGAGATATTAAACAATATCTCAGAATGGGTAAAGTTTAAGAAACGAAATGTGGCACTGTAGCTTGCGTATAAAGGGGCATTAATACTATTAAATTTTGGTTCTTAATTAAAGGTCGACAGGGTGAAGACATAAAAGTGGTCATGTGTCATATCTCTTAATGAATATTTTACTCGTTATTAGCGTTCAAAATTTAAAAAAATAAAATAAAACTCGTCTCTACCCTCAAAGTAAGCTTTTTTGCCATTTTATAATAGTACAGTAAAACCCGTTAAGATGTTCTCGCCTAAGATGTTAGAATGTATATGGGGACACGATTTAGTTCAACCACTTTGACGCTTAATAACTAACTCCTGTGTTAAACCATCTGACTCCGATTCTGACCACTCTGACCACAGAAATTATTAGGCTTCAAACAGGGTGAACAAAATCATGCCCCCCACACAGTCTAACATCCAAACATATAGAAAAAACCTCGAATCTTTTGCTTAATTAACTCGAAATTTCAAGGTGTTCTGAGTCCAAAAACGTAAAAATTTGGGAGGGGTCATTTTTTGACCGAGCGCTACACTTTGTTATATAACAGCCCGGAAAAATAAAAATTATCGAATACATATTTATATATTACTTAGAGGAGTTTTTTAGCTCTGAAATAAAAAGTTTCTACGTTCTATCTTTATTAGAACTCTACTTATTGAATCTTTTATTCTGAGGTCACGTGATGACATCAGAATTTTCGGGTTTCTTTCGATAACTAGTCCGCCCCTGGTCTGAGACGGAGTCGGATGGTAAGGAAAAGTCGGAGTTCGAGTTGGTAGATTTTTACGCGACTCCACAGCCCTGCTATAATCATAAAGATGATATTGTGTTCAAGAATTTTCACATTTCAATCTCTTACCGAGAAACCTTAATAAGGTTTATGTACTGATACTAAGTATTATTTTAGTATGAGTAAAACCATTAAAACCAGATTGACAATACTTATTTTTGCTATAAAATCAAAAAAAAAGTTGTTTTCAGCAAAATAAAAAATGAATAACGATAAAAATTTTCATTTAAATGTTTTAAAATAAATCCTATAATAATATTAAAACAGTTTTTATCTTATTCCAAAATTACCTCGAAAAAGAAATAAAGATAATAATTTTAAAATATATGAAAGTTTTAATGGTATTCCAGTACCGATATTTATAAATATTGATAATTAGATTTATTAAATGATCTTATCTGTAAATCCATTCTCCATGATTTCATCTGAATCACACTCGAGAACAGTGAAGATAGTAGGAAAACAATCAAGCTAATGTAATAGTTATATTTGATATGTTAATTAAGTTTAACTGTAGCGTGATCCTTAACAATAACGTTTTAATAGTTTGTGCATTAATATAGGATGAAGATAAATTTGGAGAAAGTCTCACTCGGTCCGAAATTCTTTAACTGTTTCTTACGAAACAGTTAAACTCAGAAACTTATAAAACAAGAAAATCGTAAACAACAATTTTGGCTAAAAAAAATACTGAATTATAATTATAAACGTAACACAACGCCATTTTTACATAATTTTAGAATTTACTCAAGTCTTTTCTATTCTTGATCCTGCAGTCTTTAACCATAGTCTCGAAGTACAGTTTATATTTACAGAAATATAATGTCAAAATAATAATTTTCATATATTTCTATTTATTTCTAATAAATTGCTCTTTAACCTATCCAATATATTAAGAAAGAATTAAAAGCAAAGGAAATAAAAAACTCTGTTTTTATATTGAACAATTAACAAAAGAAATAGATAAGGCCATATAAACAGAAACTCGCTTCCGTTAACTTCATATAATTCGATGTAGTTCGCTTGATTTGCTTCATATTCACTTTAATAATAAGAAAGTAAATGCTAGCATTATCTTCTAAATATAACACACAGATTTTTTTCTGTCCTTCTCACAAGGATACAGCAAAAGTGTACGAAAACTTATTCATTAACCTAAAATATGTAACCTGTATAACTAATGCGCTTTAACATTCATTTATAAACTGTGTAAAATATACATTTTACGCAATTGTGTAAAATTAATTTAAATTACGATTAATTGAATTTTACAAAATTAAATGTAAATGAATTTTACATTAATTATGTTCGTGGAAATTCTCTTTCCGATTCTATCTATATCCATCAGAAAAAAAGATATTCTTTGTAAGAAAATCTAACATTCGTTTAGTCTAGAAAATAATTGTACAGAATATGAATTTCAAACACTAATCATATAAGTGTTTTAATTCTAAAATGTATTAAAATGATTCAACACGAATATTTTCTTTAGTAAAATAAATAGTCGATGTTCTGATTTTCTCCAAAATTATTACAGTTTGTACATCAATTTTGAACAAATAAATCTGCTTAAAAGTCATATAATAATTTGACAATTAAATCAATAATTATTGAGCTGCAATATGAAAAAATTGTAGACTTATAAAATTCCCACTGGCGTTGTTCTTCCTTAATCTCGAGAACAGTGTTAATAAATGAAAGTCAAGACTAGATGGAAAGCTTTGGGGCAGGAGACCCCAATTTGTTAATTAATCGGACTCTTATACGAATTTCCGCTTTGGATCGGAAGTCGCGTTATTTCAATTCAAAAATTTACCCCTGAATGGAGTTAGATACATAATCAGCATGACTCCATTGTTAACAGGAAAAGTATGATGTGCAGGGACAATACACTACTAAACAACTGCATTGTGACAATGTCATAATAAATAATTGCTCGTTTATAAACAAAATATTTGTTTGCCTATACTAACTGAAATGCGAATTTAATATCGACAAGAATATTTATACTGTATATAAATCTTAAATTTTATAATTTTTGATAGAATACGATTTCACTAAACAAATTACGAAGTAACAGTCTCTGTAACTAAATATTATAATTTTTGTTAGTTAAAATCTAACGGAAACGAAACAAAAAATAAAAAAAAAACATCAAAATGCAAATCCATAGAAGCTTCGGATAATTAAACTAATGGCATCTTTATATATAATATAACAACAATTGTATTCTGTAATACTAAACTTAACTTTATATTTGACTGTGTATTAAGGTGTATTCTTGAATATAAAAAAATAAAGTTATTTTTAAAATTTTGTTAGTCATGTAAAAGTTACTTTGAATTTTGTTATGAAAAAAATTTAAAATCACAAAAGAAATATTATATTGCGTAAAATGCAAAATATTAAATTTAATTTAATGTAAAAATATTACAAAATTGTATAACAGAAAATAAAATAAAAGTATTTACTAAACTTTTATGAAATGAAAACAGTTAGATGAAAACGCGTTTAGTTTAGCGAATTTACGTCGGGTAGTGGGAGGAAAATAGAATAACTGCGCTTCATAATATTGAAGTTTTTAAAGCAAATGTTTAAAGTAGCTCGTATAAAGCATATAAAGACTCTTTAACATGTTCAAACAGCCAACCGAACATTTTAATCTTTCATTTTAACACTTCGTTCCACCGATCTGCATTCGAAGTCATAATTCCTCGCGGGATGTAATATTTACTTTACAAATAATATTAAAATGCTTATATGCTTTTGATTTCATGTTTTATTATAATTTTATTTCCAAATTTCTAGTTTTCTATTATTTCTATGATCAGAAATGACATCACAAATACAAATACATTTTTCATCTTATAATTTATTAATTAGGGGAAGGTGGTGTAAGATGAAGTCATGGGGTAAAACGGGGACGTCTGTTTATTTGTGGTTAATGTGCTTTTATCTAGCTGTTATTTGGGGAACTAAATGTCTATCTCGAAAGGGATCATGGAGCGAGAGAACGTCCAAATCGCTCTCTTTGTTTGGAAGTAATGTACGTTTTTCATGTTTCAGCAATACTTCATCTAATTTTACGCATGATAAAAAGTTCTTACAAAGTAAGTATCATTGTGAACTTTTACATTACCTTTTAGATCAGGGGTGTCCAATCTTTTTGTTTCTCTGGGCCACATTGGAAGAAGTCTTGAAGTTTTGGGCCACAAGTATTAATATATTATATATACTTGTGGCCCAATCCTTAAATATATACATATCTAGATTATAGCAATAAGTATTAAAACTTTATCACGACACTTTAACCTATCCAATATATTAAGAAAGAATTAAAAGCAAAGGAAATAAAAAACTCTGTTTTTATATTGAACAATTAACAAAAGACATAGATAGGGCCATATAAACAGAAACTCGCTTCCGTTAACTTCATATAATTCGATGTAGTTCGCTTGATTTGCTTCATATTCACTTTGATAATAAGAAAGTAAATGCTAGCATTATCTTCTAAATATAACAGACAGATCCTTTTTTGTTCTTCTCACAAGGATACAGCAAAAGTGTACGAAAACTTATTCATTAACCTAAAATATGTAACCTGTATAACTAATGCGCTTTAACATTCATTTATAAACAGTGTAAAATATACATTTTACGCAATTGTGTAAAATTAATTTAAATTACGATTAATTGAATTTTACAAAATTAAATGTAAATGAATTTTACATTAATTATGTTCGTGGAAATTCTCTTTCCGATTCTATCTATATCCATCAGAAAAAAAGATATTCTTTGTAAGAAAAATCTAACATTCGTTTAGTCTAGAAAATAATTGTACAGAATATGAATTTCAAACACTAATCATATAAGTGTTTTAATTTTAAAATGTATTAAAATGATTCAACACGAATATTTTCTTTAGTAAAATAAATAGTCGATGTTCTGATTTTCTCCAAAATTATTACAGTTTGTACATCAATTTTGAACAAATAAATCTGCTTAAAAGTCATATAATAATTTGACAATTAAATCAATAATTATTGAGCTGCAATATGAAAAAATTGTAGACTTATAAAATTCCCACTGGCGTTGTTCTTCCTTAATCTCGAGAACAGTGTTAATAAATGAAAGTCAAGACTAGATGGAAAGCTTTGGGGCAGGAGACCCCAATTTGTTAATTAATCGGACTCTTATACGAATTTCCGCTTTGGATCGGAAGTCGCGTTATTTCAATTCAAAAATTTACCCCTGAATGGAGTTAGATACATAATCAGCATGACTCCATTGTTAACAGGAAAAGTATGATGTGCAGGGACAATACACTACTAAACAACTGCATTGTGACAATGTCACAATAAATAATTGCTCGTTTATAAACAAAATATTTGTTTGCCTATACTAACTGAAATGCGAATTTAATATCGACAAGAATATTTATACTGTATATAAATCTTAAATTTTATAATTTTTGATAGAATACGATTTCACTAAACAAATTACAAAGTAACAGTCTCTGTAACTAAATATTATAATTTTTGTTAGTTAAAATCTAACGGAAACGAAACAAAAAATAAAAAAAAANTCGAGCAATTAATTTACCACATTAATCAAGGGATATCTGTATAATATTTCTGGATTTAATCTTTCTGTTGTCAAATAATTTTTAAAATAAAATACTAAGTGGCCAATAACTGTGCTGCTTACCCTATTACATTAAAGTCTATTGTTATAGGTAAAATGTATTTTATTGGCAAATTTCTTTTTAGAAAATGAAACTTATTTATGACTCAACTTAAACATAATAGTGTTTATCAAGAAAACATAAAATTTGTGGCAGCTGCTTCGTGTTCTATGTAGATTCTTTTGTCCATATCTCTCTTTATATGAGTTATATAATATAGCTAATGCACTGTACTGTACTTGGTGAAACTTGGTTAACTTAAGAAAACATTGAACAAGTTCAAAAATTACATGTTGATATGATACATGGTTGGCAATTATATACATTGAATAATTACTTTTGTTGCAGTATTAGGAATTTTATTGTTGATCTGCAATTTGAAAAAATTGTAAATTCCCACTGTTGTCTGTCCATCTGTCTTTCCTTAATTTCGAGATACATGAACATCAAGACAAAATATAGAAAGCACTTAGGGGCAGGAGGCCCCGATTAATTATATATGAACTTTTGATGAAAACTAGAAGTCACATTATTTCAATTCAAAAATTTTCCCCCGAAAGGAGTTAGATAATGACTGGAAGGACTCTGTTGCTAACAGGAAAAGTATGATGAAACAGGACAAATCAATTTCAAATTTATTCCATCAATCTCAGACAAATTATGAAAATTTCATGTGACTATCTTCTGGATTATCCAGGTATTTATTTTTCTAAATTGTTTTTTTTTATTTTTTTTTGTCATCACATTTGTCATTGAGTATGGGTATGATCATGTGCATTAAAAATAAATGTAAATCAACATCACTTAACATTACTATGTTAAAAGTAAATGTTTAATTTAAACTAAGCATTCTAAAACAAAGAACAATATCTCACATCAATTTAATACATCATTGTTGCTGATATTGATCAGCAACAATGATGTATTAAATTTCACAACTGTTATAGTTAAATCACACATTTCAAATAACCACAGCTTTTAATAGCTATGGTTATCTGAAATTGTGATTTAATTATAACAGTTACATTACAGATACATTAAAACTTTCTGTTCAACTCAATATAACTATTACTTATTAACCATGATGTCAGAAGGCATCATTGTACTGATATCTTAAATTTCAAAACATGTCTTTATAAAGCCTAAATCTAAGTAGTGTTTTACACGTATTGGCTAATTTAAAGAAGATTAAAAATTGCAACCTGATGTGACCATGACACAATAAATAATTGCTTGTATTTTTTTTGATTCTCTCTCAATAAAATTTTATTTCAATTGTATCTTTATATAGACTCATTCCCTCATATTTTACAGAAATATTCACATGAGTTAAAATATTTCTCTCAAACAACAAAGAAAGTAATTCTTATTAATGCAGTCGACAATAAAACAATTTAAAATGCTACTCTTTGGAACAACAATTATATATTAAAGAAATATTGAAAATATTACACACCTGAGAACCCTTGTGTGACTCCAGTATATCGTGTATGTAGAAATACAGAGTTTGTTATATTCGAAATATTGAAAATAGATGGTAAATAGTAATATCTTTTAAGTATTGTAAATACTTTCAAAATATTTGTGTTGTTATGTTTTACATTGGAAGTGAAACTAAAATCATTCATTTGCTAAAATAGACTTTTACAGTCATTTGAAATAAGTCTGTAGGATTTTGTGAATTTTTCTATAATATACAATGGAATTGGTTCATAGGAAAGTACATAAATAAAAAGAAAGATAAATTTCCCAAAATGTTTGGAGAGAAAAACAAAACATGATGACATTGCCAGTCCAAACACAAATATTTCTAAAAAGGTCTTGATGTTCTCTCTTTAGGATGATGCCACAAACTAAATTAAAAAATTTGTCAGTTTCGTTTACACGTTTATTGGGCCTCATTGGAATTTGCCTTAGGCCTCAAGCGGCCCGCAGACCGCGGGTTTTTCATCCCTGTTTTATATGAAGATATTATGGTATTCGAAGTAATCTTTAAGACTGTAATTGTTTAGTTTTGAAATGAAGTTTACCTGTGTTTGCATTCAATATGAAAAGTGTACGTTGGAGGCACGATGAAGTACCCGTCTAGCCCCAGGTTGACCATGAATATGGCCTATGAATCCAGAAGTATTTTCGAAAACAGACTTTATTGCTGCAGAGATGACAAACAGGTCCTTTCAGCAAGGGTAGGCCTAACAAAAAACGAAAGACAAATGACACAGAATGCCTCTATTGTGGAGGGTTATACTCTACAGAGTAGTTGGGCTAAATGTAGCCGTTGTGATAAATGGGCACACTGTTCTTGTGCCAATATTGAAGAAAACGACAGTTTAACAATTTTAATTTGTCCTTCTTGTATATAAGAATAATATCTCCATCTTACGTGGTAAGATGGTGCATTTACATATAATTTTAAAATATTAAATTTTGTTTTTAAAAACTTTTTCAAAAATTAAATTTTGTATTATATATTACCAAATGTTGTAGTTGCTGAGAATAAAAAAAATTATTGTTCTCGTTAAAGTGGTTGCCATCTTATGACTTTTCAAACCTTAACGTTCTCATCTTGCCCCACCTTCCCCTACCTTCGAAAATCTTTATTACGTATTTTTTATTTTATTTTATTTTCTGGTGTTGATTAATTTATTATATAGAATTTTATAAATCCTCTTTAATTAAAATTTCAAACTTATCATGAAACTTTCGTTATATTATTCCATTATATCCCACTATTAAATTCCATAATGCATTCTTTAAAAAAAAGTTACGCAGAAAAAGTGAATTCGAATAAAACTTTATTACAGATATATTCAATAGTAATGACGATAATAATAAATTATTACAATATCATAGCAAAGGCACAATTTCCAGCAGAATAACGGTATAATTTAAAGACTTTTTGTATCTTGTAGGACCACTTACTTATCTGGATACATGTGACGATACGGTTATGCATGGAGATATACAGGCTCCATATGCTGTCCTGCGACAGATTTAACCACAGATGTTGCGACAGTCGTTTCAGATCCTTCACATTACTAGACGGCCGAAGCTGGTATCCCATCTGGTTCTGTAAATGCTCGATGGCGATAAATCTGTACATCGGGCAAGCCAAGAAAATGTGGCAATGTGATGAAGACATTCCTAGGAAATCCCAGTTGTGTGCGGCCGAGCATCATATTGCTGGAAAATGGCTGTTTGCATTCCTGCCATAAAAGATTGAGAGTATAGAATTTCCTAAACATACTGCTTTGTCGTCAATATCCCTCGCACCATTACTAAAAGTGACTGGTTGTTATACGACATGGATCCCTAAACCAACACGCCAGCAGTAGGAATAGTGTGCTGCTCAATAGCAAAGACGATATTGAAGCGTCTGATCCCAAACAGAACCGAGATTCGTCGCTAAAGACGATACGCTGCCAATCCGTAGCAGTATATCCTTCTCTGTCACAGCATCAGTACAATTGAAGCCGATGATGTTGGGTTGCCAATAGCAGAATACGTAAAGATCGCGAGCCAATGATACTGTAGCGACCTTTCCATTGTCTCTGGATGGCAGACAAAGATGCCATTGCAATTCTTTGTGCTTTTGTCACAATCAGACGATCATCTCTCCTGCTATTTTGTCTAGAGAAGGGTTGGCGAATCTATGGCACGCGTGCCCAAAGTGGTACGCACAATTTCGATTTCTTTACGTATCTTTTTATCTTTTCCAATCATCTTTGCGATTTATCTCTTGACCATCCTTTTTCTCAATCAGCTTCTTTACATTCATTCTAATTAAAGCAAATTCGTTTCATCTCTTTGAATATCGCTAGTCGAAGTCTTAAACTTCTGCACACACAAATATTTTTAAAGATAAGTATGCTTACTATATGGCACGCGAACTCGAAAAGGTTCTCCATCCGTGGTCTGGAGTGTCCAGAGCCTTCCCGCCATGTACGCATGCATTCATCTACTGCCCCAATACATCCTCACCTGGTCAGTATAACCCAGATAGTGTGTTGTTCTGACCTGGCAAGGATGTGTTGGGGTATGGATGCGTAGGGGCATGGATGCGTAGGGGCATAAATGCATGGATGTGTTGGGGCGGATGACCGTTTCTCAAACTCCGTTAACTGTGCGTAATTTGTTTGATTGTTGTATGGGCATACTTGGCGTTCAAAGACCTGAACAAAATGCGTACACTGAAAATTGTGAACACAACAAGCTTTTTACATGATAGTGAAGTAACGATTTGAAAACACTGATGGCACACACAATTGTAATCTTTCATATTTTACATACCTGTCTGAGACATAGCTATATACTGAGTTTTGTGGCAATCTGATAATTCTGTGTGTAGATATATTTTATATTCACTCTTCACATTAAAACTTCTAAATCATTCTAATTATACTACGTATTTAAGATTTAACCTTCATGTTATATGCAACATACAACTAATATCACAGTAACATTTTTATTCAAGTTAAATGAATTTCAGTAATTAATTATCTTATACAAAATGAATCTATGTTGTTTGCCCTTTCGAATTAAAATGATGTCTAACGAGGCAATTCGTAGTGCAATTTGTAATTTGGGCGAATAACATAGGTATATATTGAAAAATTGTTTTAATTATTCCATGTTATTTTGAAATACATTTGAGCGTTGAATTAAAATATAAAAAAAATGATGAAAATTCAAAAATAATGAAGAGCTGTTACATTGTCACAGAAAAACAGTTTTCATCTTTCTTCATCACTTAACAGTTTTTAACAAAATGCATCTTTTTATTGCCAGCTATTGGATATTTATCGTTTTCTTATTAAAATTAAATATCAGTATTTTATTTTTATGATGATAACTTCAGGATGTAGCTGTAGAACAAGCGATAAGTCATAGCAATGGGTAGCAACATAAAGATCAGTTAGGGACAAGTATGAATCTGAACTTTCCCCACCATTCTCACAATTCACTGGCGTGGTAACAAGCAAACCTTACTATGACTCATTCTGTTGATCAATGTGTACAGTCGACCCCCATAACACGGGTTCCTATAGTTCGGATTCCTATATGACGGCGAAAAAATTGCGACGGTATCCGTACAAACATGATAAAAAAACTCCTATAATTCGGTAAAACGTCATCGGGCAGCCGAACTACTTTCCGCCGTCCAGCGCCACGCTTCAGAGAGTTTAGGCGGGTAAATTGAGTTTACTATCGTCTGTACAGTATTATATATAAATTAGGTACNAAATTATTCTATTTCAAACATTCATTCATTTATTCTCTCTCATCCTTTCTTTCTTTTGCACTGTACTGATTTATTACTTTATTGCTTTGCTTAATCCTTTACTTTTCAGTCTAATTGTAAACATGTACACAAGTGTACCAGGCACTCTTTCTTGTAAACAATTCTTTTATACAAAAAAATAATATATGTACAGTACATTTCTATCAATCCAACTCCATGGCCTGATAGCTGGATGACTGAGGCCTCCATATCCAGTTTGAGTCTGGGTCAAGAGCCTCGGATATTTTTCATGAGCAATCTGTTCAAATACATTGAGTTATAGTCTTTGTGATTTGTCATTTCCATCATAAGTCCAGTTAAACCCATGATGGGCATGAAAAAAGTGATATTAGTGCCCACAAGGTAAAGAAGAAAACCTTTCAAACAGCCGTAGTCCGTAAACTGCACACGTGTCATGCTGTGATTGGCTCATGTATTTAAGGATTCCTACAATGTGAAATTCTTATAAAGTGGAACGTATCTACTGCGTTATAGGGGGGTCGGCTGTAATTATAAAATCAGTTTTAAGTAAATTAATTAACCATTAAACCGTCTGAATATAATAAAAAGAATTTTAAGACAGACTTGTGCAATGCATTTCTAATTTTCTATACAGTATATAAGCAAATAAGTTTAATAGTTTTAGGTTAATATTATATAAAATAAAAAAATATGAAAAAATGTAATTAGTAAAATTAAATATATTTTATATTCATAAACTCTTCATGACATAAAAATATTAAAATTCTGTCAGAAAACTTTTAAGTTTTGATAGTCTTAATTACTTGATTCTTATCAATTTGTTACATTACTTTAATTTTGATAAGAGAAGGCATCGAATCAAATTTGATACTTTCTATTTCGATTCATAAACAGATTAAACTTTCTAAATTACATAATAATTAGCTGAGATATAAACAAATTGATTATGGATCTTGTATAATTATTTTGAATAATATATAAAATAAAGCAAGGTTTCTTTTGTTCCTATTTTACAATACATTTACTAATTATCTCTTCAGTTTTGGTATTTGTTGTTTAGCAAATACAAGATAATTTTAAACGTCATTAAATGAAATAAAAAAGCAGTTAGAATTAGTCAACGAAAACAATAGAGGAGAAGGTGGTATTATGGAACCCCTCCGTTTCAGACTGATAATAAAGGCGAACTCTAGCAAATTGTGGCTGAACTGCACTAGGCAGTCATCCGTAGCAAGGGGAGGACGCCTCCCACTTCAGTAATGCGGTTGCATTCAGTATAACAGGACGTGTGGTGTTTTTCACAATTCCAAAGTTTTAAATTTTAAGTAAATTTACTTCTAAAATATAAATCATATAGTTGTAGGTTCACTGGTGCATGAGTCCCGTTTTAGAGGCTGAAGGGTACTCTGATGTTCAGTTTTTAAACTTTGGTGTAAACAGAAATTAAGTTCATCCAAGATGGAGATGCGTGAAATACGAATCCCATTGGTGCATTTAATATGGAACCCGACTCCTTTGGGGTTCCGTATTACCCACAAATTCAAACCATGAAATAGTTTTTGTAAAAGTATGTGGTAGATGAATGAAAAATTAGAAAAAAAAAAGAAAAAATTACAAATAAATATCCAAAACTATAAATAAGTAGATCTAGCTAAATTCTGGAGTCATTTTGGTTAAAAACTTGTTCTGGATATAGCTAAATGTTCTTTTAAACTGATTTTTTTTAATTTTCAGATACCTAGAGCCCAGATGAACAAGCCAAACAGAAAAACCCGAAGAGATAAACATGGAACCAGGAAAAAATGACAGAGGCAGTGAGTATGGTAAGGGACAAGAAAATAGGGCTTAAGAAAGCGGCAAAATTTTATGCGCGGTGCCAAAAACTACTTTGCGAACTCTCTTTGCAAGTAGACATTCGTCCGGATCAATTTGTGAAAAAGATACTAGGTAGAAAGCCAATTCTTCCTGAGAATATCGGAAAAGAGCTGGTGGAATATATATTGTTGATGGAGGTCATATTTTTCTATTATTAAAGCATTTTTTTTCGATAAAATACATTGTAGTATATGATTTTGTAATTAGTTAACTTTTTGTACTTTTCTATTTGTTTTTGAATACAATAAAGCATGTTTTTGAAAACATACAATGGGGTTCTATATTACCACCCTAAAAACTAAAAATTACTTTTTGACTTTTTTTACAGAAGCCTTCAAAAACCATATTTATAGTCATGCTAGCGAAAGATCCAATTGGGAACATTTAGTTTAATAGTTACCAGTACTTTTCGCACAAAAATGTGGAAGTAGTTATGATACCTTGTTTACAATTCACTATAATGAAAATGGAGTTCCATAATACTACCTTCTCCTCCAATAACGACAGAATGACATAATAAGATGAGCTCTAAAATTCATATCCTGATATAAAAAAGTGAGATGCGATAAAATAATTTTTTTCAGTTACTACATCATTGAAAAAATTTGGTTGACAATATTTTAATTTTAGTAGTGTGAAAGAATAAACAAATAAATGACAATAATAATAATTATAACAATACACAAAATGAAAATATATTATGTACTCTATACAAAAAATTAAATTTACAAAGAAATTTGTCTGGAAATTTTTAATATTATTATATAATTCATTATTATACAGTGAAACGTTATAGTTAAGTCAATATTTAAATTCGAAATTTCTATTGTATCCGTATTACAGCGACGTAATATTCAAGAAAATTCTAAAATGATGCAGTTTTATGTATTTACATAAACAAATAACTGTACTTCTTTAATTAAACCAGTTTAGATTAAAAATTGAAATTTTTTTTTGTTATACATTATTTGATTTTAAAATACTTCATCATTGTCAGAAGCGACATCATTTATACTGTATATTAGAGCAATATTTGGAAAACGTTTTATCAGAGACCCCTTTTATAGACAGAAATTTGATACGACCCCAATTATATTTTAGTTCTAATTATCTAATAATAACACAGCTTGGACGATTTACTTTTTTCCTATTTTTACATTATACTTCACTATTTTTTGACATTTTTCTTATGACCTTTTTTGAGAGTTGCGGCCCAATGTTTGCGTATCACCGTATCAGAGTATGGTTTTTTATTGGAAATTTTAAAACTCCTGTTCGTTTTCCGAAGTTATTTTTCGAATACAAAGCAAATATTTGACAATGGAATCGAAGCAATGCTCTAATAAACAGTATAATTGATGTTATTTATAATGCTTTAAAAATTAATTTAAAAACATTTTCAGCTTTACAAATTAAATTTTAATAATAATAATAATAATATATTAAAATTAATTTGTAAACTATTTGAGAAAGCTGAAAATGTTTTTAAATTAATTTTTAAAGCATTATAAATAACATCAATTATACTGTTTATTAGAGCATTGCTTCGATTCCATTGTCAAATATTTGCTTTGTATTCGAAAAATAACTTCGGAACACGAACAGGAGTTTTAAAANTAAATTCCTTCATTTAAAATTAATTTTTAAATTTTGATTAAAAATTTTTGGAATTCTTAATATATTAATTATAATTCTTTTTAAATTAAAATTTTATATCCTAATTTTTAAGTATATCGACTTTTCAATGATTAAAGATAGTCAAATTGTCAAATTTGTGGTAAAATTTTATTTATTTATTTTTCGATGTATCGTAATTATGCGGGTAAATCCCAAACAATATAAAGGAATGATATAATGCACGTATTAGTGTAGTTTAAATATCTTGCACCAGTAGATTGATTAGTTTGGTAAAGTGCGTTGTATTTTCACATTTGACCTTTCCATAGTCCATTTTCTCTCCGTAATGCTGCAACGCAGAGAAAATATTTCTATCAATATTAAATTACATCTTAAATGCGCTTCTCGGTTTTTATGAATATTACTTATATTATACCGGTGCCTTACAATAATTTTAATTGCAATAATCTTAAATATCAATCATATGTTTCTAAAGCTTATACAGTACAAGTATATTGCTTACACTATATATTTTGTGCATTGTTTAGCTGTTTATTTGATTAAAAACAACCCTTTCACATTTTGCTAAAACGTAATAAAATTTTATAAGCAGAACAATATAATTCACTATAAATCAGGGCCGATGAAGGGAGGATGAAATTCCTGAAACGGGATTCACAGGGGCTCCGAGATCACTCCACAATTTGTTTTTTTACGTGCTAATTACCATTGTTCTTTATATCTATATATCCATTTAAAAAACTCAAAATAAATTTTCAAATGATTTATTTACTTGGATTCTATGTAAATTTCCCCCCTTCCAGGTACGCGACATCTCTCGAGACCCCTGCTATAAATATATACACAAAAATAATACTTTTCTCTGTATACAATCATTTAAATTTATAAATTTTTAATTTCTTCCTAATTTCTGATTACCTTCTTTTTTCTTTGCAATTTGGATAAACTTTTGTTTCCTACAATTAATTAGCTTAAACATTAATTTTTCTGGATTAAATTCCCGAATTTTATGATGGAAGACGAAATAAATAAGATTAAGGTAATATTTTAAATGGATTGGATTTTTTTAATATCATCGTTAATATGATTTTAACCAGTTCGTTAATAAAGCAATGCTTATAGCCTAATTATAATTAATCGATTTATTTCTAAAGGTAATTACCTTAAACTGATAGCCCGTCAAGGAGATTTTATAATAAATATTCGTCATGATTTATATTTTTCATAGTCCATAAAGTCACTAAATGATGTATAAGCTATAAAATCATTTGCTTTTAACTAACTTTTTTGCATTTATTGACGTTTCAAGGATTGACATTTCAATGACTCTAGAGACCAAAAATAAAGATTTTTTGGGGAGTCATGTTTTGACTATCTCTATGCCGTATAGTCCTATATATACAACAGGCGAAATAGTAAAAATTAAAAAAGCAATATGGTTATATAATTGAAAGATTAATGTATAAACACTAAACCAGAGGTGGGCAAGCATTTTACCAGTGCGTGCCAAAATCGCCATATATACGATGCAAAATTTTCTCGTGTTCCAACCGAAATTTTTGGGATCATACTATTATTTGGTGTCTTTGAAGTATTGAAAGAACCTTTTTCATATACACCCTTTGAAAACCTGATAAATTCTTTACGAAACTAAAAAATATATAAAATGATAATAAAGAAATCACTCCACATCTGACTGCCTGGCGAATGATACAACAACTGAACGGGATGAAGTTTTTAAGTCAGTGTATATCCCAGATAAAAGTGTCTTGGAAATAGGATGTTTGTTTCATTTTCTTGCTACTTATTATTACTAAAACAGTTGATAGTGTCTGTTTCTTTATTGCATTTTTACTCAGTATCATTCTACTCAATAAAATTGGTATTCTTTTAAGTCAAAATTTACAACTCAGCGCAGATATGTATTTATTTTTTAAGGTGAGTCGAAAAAAGTTTGCCTGCCAAGGGTTGTCCACCTCTTCACTACACTCTTCATAATTCGTCCGTATTAGTGATGATGACGGATTACTTAGATATAGGCCTAAAGTTTGCCTAAAAGTGACAAACCTAGCGCACAAAGCAGCCCAAAAGTAATCACATGGGGATGTATGCCGGATTATCAAGAGTATACTATATTAATTTCCAGTAAAACAAAATAAAAATCACGATATAAAAAATTGGATAAACAATCATTACTGAAGTATGTGTGTGCTCTATACACTTCAAAAATACTAAACAATTTATTGATTTTCTTCTCCCTTCAGCAAATTAATTTTTGATAAGTAAAACTTTATCAAAAAGTACAAAACATGATAGCATATTTAGAATAGAAAACAGATATTTTTAATAGATTTTTTATGAATTTAATTGATTTTTTCACAGTAAAACTTTATAAGATAAACGAGCAATTGTTTATTGTGAAATCGTCACAATGCCGGGCTATAATTTTAATATTTTTTAAATTTAAAATATATGCTCTCTACCTCAAATTAGTAGTGTCTTGCCCCTGTACATCATACTTTTCCTGTTAGCAATTGAGTCGTGCACGTCATCTATCTAACTCCTTTCTCGAGATTAAGGAAGGACAGACAAACAGACAGTAAGAATTTGTAGGTTTACAGTTTTTCAAATTGCCGTCCAAATATTATTCAATTGTAATTTAATTTTCTTATGTTTAGAAAGAAATAACATATACCTATACTAAATTATTATTACTATTATATTTAAAATTGCAAATCCAAGTTAAAAATTCAGTTTAAAACTTAAAAAATAAGATATACCTGTACATAATTTATCAAATATATCTATTCAGTATCACTCGAAGGTAGCTATTGTAAGGAAAAGCGAGAAATATCTCTTATATGATGTATGACAATGCTTTTTTTTTCGTCAGAATTCTATGTATACTAGAATAGATTCACTATTGTTAAAAGGGAGAAATGCAACTAAATTTGCATAAGGAAAAAACATGCATTTATAAAAGCTACCGCTAACGTTATTTGCCAAAATTGAAGCGACTTAGTAGTAAAAATCGAATGCAAAATAATTATAATGTGGCAAGATGTAGAAGAAATCTACAGATATCTATCAGACTTTATATTGATTGCTTTAGGAAATCATTACTAACCAATAGTATTAAAAAATTCGAATGAAATTTTTAATGTCCACGAGATAACAACAGTTCAAAACTTTGCCAAAAAGAAATTTTTCTGGATAAGATTTGTAACTTACATGTTCACGTCTATCTAAAAGTTAATTGGAAATATTTTTAAAACTTTGGCGAAAGAAATAGTATTGTGACGATATTAATTCTTCTCTTATGATCCATCCAATAATAACAATTTTGAATATAACATTTTACTGTGCTTCAAGCTTTGTCTTCAATACAGCTTTGAAATTTTCATTTTTAGAGAACATATATTAAAAGCTATACAAATTCATAAAAATATATAATGTAGCCTTAAATGCATAAAGTTTATATATAAGCTGTTAAAACTAATATTTTATCCTACTGTTTTAACGATAGGATAAAATATAAAGTAAAAATCTTTGTAATCTTCAATTATCACATATATAATATTAAGTTTAATTTCTGCTGGTATAATGATATATTTATTTAGTATGGAACAAATTTTATTCTTCCAACTTGTAATTTTTATCAAAGAGTAAGATGAAAGCTAAGAAACAAATAATGTGATTCAATTATACAATTTTTACAAAATGGGGTATTCCAGTTTCAATATTTTTATATTTTTAATCATTTGTCTAATGTAAAGAAAGTAAATTAAATTCACTTTTCTTTGTTTTTTTTATTCAATAATTAAATACAGTATATATACAGATGTTGCCTCCGTAAATAATTGTTATTTACGGTGGCAACGTCTATATTACTGGAAAAATGCAGATAATTACCATAAAAGTAATTAATGAAAAGATATTTTACTTAAATTATATTTAATCTGATATCTATTCTACTAAACGCAAGAATTTATTTTACGTAACAACCAAATTATGAAAATTTACTTAAATTAGAGATATTTCTCAGCTTAATAATTAGTATTCATCGATCAAATTCATTGTTTGAATAAAAATCATTTTAGGAAGAGCTTACAAGGAAGATTTAAGTATCTAAATGCCTGTCTTACAGTTGAAATTACACTTTCTCTAAGTTAAATACATTTTATTTTCAATGATTATATATTAATCTCATAAACAGAATTAGATAATTTTTTAAATTTCTAATAATTTTAGAAATATTTTGAGATTTGGGAATTGTTGAGAGCAATTTTCAATGTATTTAAACGTTGAAATACTGTAAGAATAATTCAATTATTTTACAAATTTGTTGATTTATTGTTTGACCCGCCATCTGTGATGGATATGATTAATTAAAAGACTCTCAAAACCGAAATATTTAAAAGTCCTCATGTTTTATAACGAGGTAAATGTTATTGGCAGTAAAAAATAAATTAAAGTGTAGGCTTAAGTTATCATGAAATCACACATTAAAAAGTTTGTTTTTTAATAATAATTAAAAGATAAAAGTAATTACTGTATTTTTATTTACAATCTAAATAAATAAAAATAATTAATGTATAATGTTAAAAATAAAATTTTTATTGGAATATTGTACTGACAGTGACAAAAAGACTACCACACTTACCAGAATTTTGGTTCAATTTTTAATTTGTTTTTTTCCTACAAGGCTACATATTACAATGATTTAAAACTCAAGAAAATTGATCAACAGACAATAATAATAATAATAAAACTAACCTTTAGCAAAGTAAAAAAAAATGTCCACGAAGTATGAAGCGCTTTACGGGCTTTTAAGCTAATTTCTATTTCCCCAACTATGAATACATGTAGGTTATTTCAAATAAAATCGGCTACTGTGAATAGAGAATGAGAAATAAAGCTTACTTTCGGATACTTATTAAAACTTAACAGTATTGGTATCCGGATTCTTAATGGCTCAATGGTAAATCCTATAATACGAGGCTAGGCACTCGTCACAATATACAGTACATGATAATGGGTCAACGGGATGTGATTATCCGGAATCGACGGCCGGAGGTAAGGCGCCAGTCTACCTCTCTGGTATTATTTAAAATTATTGGTTTAGTTTGGTTTGGTTTATTTGTTTACGGCAACGCAACACTTGAGCGATCTGCCGAGGGAGGATGTCTCACGAGAAGACTTTCCATGGGAAACTGGCCCATATTTAGACGTTAATAATGTGAAAAAATCCGTAAAAATTCCACGTGGCCAGTTTGTGAGTAGCGAATTCACGACCAAATTACCAATGTTCGGTGGTTTTATCCATTCGGCCATTAGTGGGCTTAAAATTATTGATTTGACAAATTTGATTATTTTGACCAATTAAACTCTAGGAACGATTTTCGCATTTTAAAGTCGTGAAAAAATTGTAGCTTTCTTATTTGTACATCACAGAAGAGAAAAAGAACAACACATAAAAAAAGGAGATAATTTAAATTGACCTCCCATCAGACCAATTTGACGTTGCAGTTACGATATAAAGAAAAAATATACTTACTTACAGTATATATTCAAGAGTATCAATAAATTTAACGTATAACAGTTTCATTTGTTGTTTAAAATTTTATTTCATTATTTTATTTTATTAAATACTGAACAACATAAACGTACTAGTTTATGTTGTTCATCATTACTATTCCCATAAAGTCGTGTAGTCACTGTTGAATTATGATGTATCTTTTATATTACCACTTACACTTCTGTATAAATACATTTATCTGTAGTCTACATTTTTATTTTTTTGATTTTAATGGTTGAGATATATTTGACTGAAGGGAAAAAACGAGATCACAGACAGAATACTTGATTATGAAAATTAAATCTGTTTAAGATTTTTTCTAGTTAGATTGTAAATTGTTTAATATTTAAAAGTTATTGGCAAATGAAAGAAACACCTTGTAAATCTACCTGTGAGCTTAAGATTAAACTTAGTTTAAATCAGCTGCTAGTCAGGTAATCTGTCTAATATGCCAGTAAAAGACAATTAAGCATAAATGACGGTAAAAGGAATTAAGTGTAATCAAATCAATCATGAAAATCGCTAGAACTGATAGATAATTATTCAAAAAACGTATACGTTAGAAGAAATTCCTGAAAAGATGTGATGTACGAATTCTAAATCGAAGTTAAATCAAACAGAAATCATATACAAACATGTATTTTCATCAATAATAATGAAAGCAAAGTTTCTTCTCAATTTTCATGTTTTACAAAATGTATTTATACTTTTAAGTGCGCAAAAATCTTTCATACCTTTTGACTCGTTTTGTAAATAATATTTCTCAGGCATTTTATGTGTATATTTACTTTATTTCTTAAAGAATTCTCCAAAAAAAAATTTGACTATGTTATTTCCTCACACGAAAAGATATCTTAAGAAAAATTTTGTCAGTCTTTGTCTTTCGCAATAAAATTATCAAGATACACGCTTTGATGTGGCATCATAAACCAAATCAAATCAGTACCAGAATTAAATTTACGATATGGACGGTCGGCAAATCGAGGCGGCAAAATCATAAGAGCATAAGCTTTCCGCTCTGTGGAACCCGTTTGAATCAAATGGCTCAGAAATTTCTATGGCGAATTGATTCGGACAGGTCAGGTTTCATTTCTCATTCCGGCCGTTTCCATATGGTCCGGTCAAATTCGTAATGGACATGAAAAAGGGGCCTTTTATTACTCCTGGGGTCTTCTGCCGCTAAGCTTTTCATATCTGGTCTTGAATTTCATCTATTTAACTCCATTCTAGAGATTGAGGAAGGACAGACAGACAATGGAAATTTATAGGTCTATAGTTTTTTCAAATTGTAGCCCAATGAACATAGCAAGGATTTCGACAGAATTCCAATTCACCATTACATCCATATGTAAATTAACATTCTTACCACGCGAATAAATGAATTAACGAATAATGTGTCTAATCTACAAAATGAAGAAAAATTCAAAACACAATAACTAATTGTCAGTAGTGGAATAAATTATTAAATAATCATTAATTGCATAAAATAGAAAATTATGTCTAATATTTAATTTATTTTTCTATATTTTCTCGTTATATCTTGACGTCTCATTTTCTCGAAAATGAAACAAATTTAAGTAAATAAAGTTTATTATTAAAGATTTAAGACTACCTTCAGAAAAAGATGTATATAACAGTTTTTCATTTAAAAACAGATTTATAGATTTTAAGATTCTTCATCCAGACATCGATTAAACTGAAATAGATCCAGAAAAAATAGATATTGAAAGATTCTTCCAAAACGTTTTAAGGCTGACTATTGAGATGAAAGCGTCATAAATAAGAAATCAAAAATCTCAAATTGATTATTTCAAATGAGTTTCACTTGTCATTAATTTGTAGCCGAAATAAATTATGTACATTATTCTTTTAATTTTTACTAAAAATAAATATAATTAACTTTACATGACATTAAAAATAGCATAACTCATAACTTAAGAATAAATATTTATATGCATGATATTAATTCTTACTTATAAGCACCATATATGAAATAAATGTTTTTTGAAAAAAAAAGAAAATATAATTTAAACTATTGTGTGTCGTATTCTACGGTTGAGAGTTGTGTGGATTTTTATCGTTTAAAGAGTAAGAAACACCATTTTTAAGAACGTATATAATTATAGAGATTCTCACATCTTTGTACAAATATAACAATATATAATTATTAATAACACAATTTATTTTCGAAAATTTAGGTACTTTCTAAATATTTCTTCTAAAAAAAGTCAAAAATGTACTTGGAAATAAAGGAATATTTTATATGTATTCACTAGAATGAAAAATTGCAGCACATAATTATAATTCCCACTTTTCCAAAATCTCTTGTGTAACAAGTCGAAAAAAAATCTGAAACATACTTAGCAAGTGTACATCCTTCTCTTAAACAAAAGATTTTCAATTGTTAAGGTAAAATTTAAGTAAAACTAAGTTTTTTAAGTACCAATTTTATGCATTAATGATTAATTTTCAAATACAAGTACAAGTATTGACAATTAAATCATTAATTATTGAATACTGACGATTATTAGTGACTAGTTATAATGGAAATTATAAATTAATCTTTGTCATAAATTGTAATAATATTAAATTATTCTAACTTTAAATAATTTTTAATTTAACGTATTATTACATGTTTAAATCAATATCTTTAATGACTGAATTATCATAATTCTAATACTTAGCGATTATTAAACAACTTTAACAATAAAATTCGGTCGTTTTGATTAATAATATTATTAATAAAACGGAATTAATCTTCATTTTAACGTTTCTCAAATTTTCCATTAACATTTCTACAGCATCAAAGACGTATCAACTTTATCATTTGTTATATTACTAAATAAAGTAATTCGTCTCTGTACATTTTTCATCAATCTTAAAATAAAAAAGCAAAAATATATTAATAATAAGATAACTTTCTCAATAAATTTAACTTATTAAATTTTACTACAAAATATAAAATTAAATGTTTAGTTACATTTCACCTTTAGTTGTCCACTAATTATTTAAATTTATAAAAATAAAATTACAGTATTACCGTATTTTACGACATATAAGATGCACTTCAATTTCTGAACAAAATATTTAGGGTATTTAACTATAGGCTACTGAATACCATTTGGGTAATTTATTAACCTATGGAGATCGCAACTTCATATTTAAGGCGCAGGGCGATTTTTAGTCCCTTTTTAAGATAAAAGTTGCATGTTTTATGAACTAATTAAAACTAAAACAAATCATTGTAATTAAAACCACCTTTTTCCTTGGAAGTAAAAGTATAGATTGCTTAACATTCCATTACAAAAATATCAACTTCATTCTCATTGAAAAAATTCGGTACATTAACCATTCTCTTCATGTTTTATGTGAAAAATGTAAGGGATGCTGCAATACTTTTTTCCTTGGCAGGATTTATTTATTCCTCATCATCATTATTTTTGGCAATTAACTCATTATTTGAGCATTAATATCATCTTCGGATAAGTGTCCACAGACAACTAGGTCAATGCCAACAGTGCTTTGTGGAACTTTATTCCCAGCTTTGTTAATCATTCGTATTGCATCTAGTAAGTTCTCTTCAAACTCACGTGATCTATCTTCAATAACACGCGACATCTTTCGTACGATAAGCTTTCTGTAACGTAATTTGAAGTTTTAAATTATTCCCTAATATAAAAATTGCAACCTAGAAGTTGTATTTGGTAGAAAAATTGAACTATTATAGCTTTCACAATAGGACTCGTAATTAATGTTCCTGAAAATAAACTAACTATGCCAACTGCATAAATTGCAATTCAGTATGCACTTTTCAGCACCTGAATACCCATATTTACACTTTATTTTCTGTTCTATCTTGTTGTTCATTGAAGCTTTCCAAAATCCTCTTCTTGTTTCTCAGATATGCAGAGTATGTTAATGTCAAAATTTCTCATAATTTCTGATTTTTCCTTTCCTCCGTAATCTTTATGACGGATACTTTTCTTGCTATTGACAAAATCTTTACTTTTCTCTTGTTCACTATTTCTATCTATTTCGGAATGAAAAAGGCCAATACACTAATAAACTGATCATTATCAGCCTGTGTCGCATCTATGTAAGAAATAATAAGGCTTGGGCAACAGAGCCTTCAAATTTTAAGGAACCTCAAGGTACAACGAAAAGTATGTACTTGTAAATGTGCGGTAGAACATAGAATTGTAAAACAATATTAATT
Organism: Centruroides sculpturatus; assembly: GCF_000671375.1. Taxonomy (NCBI): domain Eukaryota; kingdom Metazoa; phylum Arthropoda; class Arachnida; order Scorpiones; family Buthidae; genus Centruroides; species Centruroides sculpturatus. The sequence continues at coordinate 92,332 of NW_019385928.1, read as the reverse complement.
TAGAAATTTTTGTTAAAGTTAAAAATAATTGTAAAGTGGCCAGTAGCTACCGTGTTTCCCCGAAAATAAGACATCCGCAGAAAATAAGACCTAGCACAGATTTTGCTGAATTGCGAAATATAAGACCTCCCCCTGAAAGTAAGACCTATCGAAGTTTTTTTTAGTCGTAACGGTCATCGACAGATGGTTGAAAGTGGCCGTTGGCTTTTTGAAAGTACAGCCACTGATTGGTCAGCAGACAATTATGCCACACGGCATGATTTGCATAAGGCTATGGCTTGGGAATCACACATTTGCATAACGTTACGGCTGGTGATGGCTAATTGGTTGGTCGGGAATCACGCCACATGACATTTGCATAGTGCTACGGTTCAGTAAGCACTAATTGGTCATCGAGTCCGATGTTGACGCTATAAAAAGGCGATTGTCCGACACACGGGATATAAGTCACTCTCGTCTAAGTTCGACTTGAGAATTTTTTTCAATAATAAATGTGAATTCTTCTTCCTGAAAAAATAAGACATTCCCTGAAAATAAGACCTAGCGCACTTTTCAGAGCAAAAATTAATATAAGACACTGTCTTATTTTCGGGGAAACACGGTAGCACTTAACTTTCTGACCCTCAAAACAAAGTCTTTTTCTACCTTTTTAGCTGTATTTCACGCATAAAAATGCCTCTAAGTGTAATAATATACAGTACTATTATATTAATGAATATTAAATATTAATATTATACTATATAATATTAATACATTTTTGTTATTTAATTTAAGTTAAGCATATTTAAACATGAATTCTTGGATGCCATTTATATTACGTGACTGTCAATTAACGCGGTTTTTATTAATTAATTTCATTTAGATTCATCTTTCCACGTATGCTCATTGAAATACTGTATAATTTAAATAGCAACATCATCGATGATTCGTGTCGTGACATCTAATACGCGGGCGATCTTTTGGCATGTGTTTTATGCTTTATTTTATACTTTTATTGTTTCTGTTAAATTGTTTTATGAAGCTTTTAGTATTTTCGTATTTATTTACATGGTTTTTTTATTACACTTGATGTTTAACGATTATTTTATTATACATACATATCTTGCTTTTTTCAATCCTTTGGATATTTATATGGTTTTAATGTTATATTTGTTGCTATTTTATATTTTATATTGACTGTTCTCTTTACTAACACTATTTCCTTCTGTTTATTTTAATGCTTTACTATATGGTTGGCGCAGCTTGGCCCATGCGCCATAAAACACCAATAACCCAAAGTACAAAACCTTGCCGGATTAACCATTTTGCAAGACTCATCGTGGTAACGTGTAATAATAATTCATCATTACACTTATAACCCAGTAATTATATACTTTCCATGTATCTAAAGTATACCATAGACTGCTAGAAGTTTAAATTAAATAAATATTAATTAAATGTAAATTACGTTTGCCACCATCACTGACACTATCATCTCTCTTAGAAGTCATAGTTAGGGTTAAATTTGAACAAAATAAACTAAAAATATCACAAAATTTCGATATTATCCCTAACAAGTACAGTGTAAATAACATAAATAAGCACTTCATACCCACAACGCCATTTGTGGCCGTGGGAATTTCAAATTCCCTTCGTAATTTTGATTTACGTGAATGAGATGTTATTAATTATTGTATATTAATCAGAGAAAAATACTATAAAAATATAGCTGCTAATTTGGTTTAAAATAATCAAAAATTAAAAGAATATTTATTAAAATAACCAGATTTACATAATATTGTTTAAGCTATAGTATATACCATGTTGGGCTATACCAAAGAGTGCGGCCAATAAACAATTCTCTAGTATGTACCATGCTCGAAATCATAACACAAGTGTTTGGTAACCACTTGAGTCCTACTTCATCAGATGCTTACAAACAATATTATAAGTTCACTTCGTCTATTAATCTTTATTGACTTTTATAACTTCCGGGCAGAATTTTGAATATTAAAGAACAATGCAAATTATTAGTAGGATAATAGTCAGATTACGAAAATTTTGTTCGTGTCGAGATAACCAAATTTATTAAATGTTAACCAATAAAAGCATTAATTAAATTTCTATAATTATTTTTATAATTAACTTCTGTATCAGAATATTTGAATAATAATATGTTTTAATATTATTGAATATTTTCGGAGAAGGCCGGATTGCTGAGGAGATTGCTGACTTTGCGAGAGATACTTTCACAAAGTGTTATATTTTCATTACAAGATATTCAAATAAATACGAAAGATCTCGAATTAAATACCAGTATATTATCGTACGCGAAAAATTATCGTAAAGTATAGATATTTTATATTTAAATGTATATATTAACATCGGCAAAGTTACAGCGAGCAAACAGTAACATTTGGCTGGGTTTTTTAGTAGGATCTCAATTTTCAGTTTTTATTTATTCATTTAAAAAATATTTATTTTATTGTCTAATTTTACATGAAATTAATAAGATACAAGATGAAATATAGTATTATGGTATTCTTTGAACGATAAATATACATATTGCAAGATAGTTTAATAAAATTCATAATGTTTCTACTAAGATGCTTCAGAAAGAACACGGGATTCTTTATACACAGTATAACCTAACAGTAATTTTGCTGATTGATTGCAGATGGAAAACAATATTATAGCTATTAACTATAAATTATATCATAATTGTCTAAATTTATCCAGCCAAAATGATCAGTATTATCAAAACTCACGCATGTCGCAACTTCTATTCTCTCGTAGCAATCAGCGAAAAAAATATAAATTAGTTTATAAAACATTCTCTATTTCATAACTATCTCTGTCTAGTCTCTTCGTGACAAGACTTTGGAGTAAGCTTCATTCTCTACTTCATCTCTATCCTATTTCATAACTACGTACTCAAAAATTCAATTATTTTATAAGCCGTAATCCTAAGACAAGTGAACTGTAGCTTAATATTATTCTTGACTTAACAAAGTTCACCGTTGTAAAAACACAATCAATTAAAATGCACAGAAAATTATAGTGAATGATGGTAAAATCATAAGCTATTTATTCCATAAAACATATTTTCAGAGTCAAAAGAAATAGTAGAAAATTTTAGAATTTCAAAACAATTACAAACAACCTGCAGAATTAAAACAATTTAACAAATTTAGCAGCAAAAACAATTTCCTGGATTGTTTTGAATTTCTGTAATAAAACTGACTTGCTAGAATTATTATAGACTTTTGAATATTTAACTAGTTTGGTTTGATGGGATGTGACAACGCAACACATGGACGATCTGCCAAAGTGTGCCTTATGGGAGAACTTTCTTTGGAAAACACCAAAGTTTAAGTATTTGACACGTGAAGAAAATTCGGAAAACTCCACGTGTCCAGCCTGTTGGCGAGGCGCGAACCTACCACCAAATATCAGAGTTAAGTGGATTTTTCCATTTGGCCACTGGTGGGCGAATATTTAACTGAATGAACGAATAAAATTTTGACAAAAAAATTATAAAAATTTTGCAGAATACCAAAATAGAATGGCAAAGTAATGAATAATTTTATCACATGTATAATGTTTGAAGAAATCGTCTAAAGCAGTGGTTTCCAAGCTTTCTGTATCTCCACCCCCTCTTTTTCACAAAAAAAGATTGTTGCTCACCCCTCAATTTTCGTAACAGTCTAATTTCATAAATACTATACTTATAATTTATTTAATGGCCTACAAAACATTATACCTTATTAAATAAAGAATATTGTTCGCCGGAGCTCGACTCTTGTCGAGATTTTTGGCAAGAGTATGGATGGAATTTTAGCATTCGTACTCGAGTCCTTCGGACGAGGGTTGTAAATTAGACATAACCGTTTTGCTGATTCATTTTTTCGATATCCATTTGACTTTTTTCTTTGTTTGTATTAAAAAAAATGATAATTTGGTAAAAGCTGCGCGCCCACAGATTGAAAAACATTACAGTATACATTTGGAGTCATTATACATATACACAGATAAAATTATATATATATATATATAATACTTTCTCGGCTATTATATAAAACAGAAAGAAAGTATGGCAATCGATCAAAAAATGATCCCCAAAGATTTTTACATTTTTGGACTCAGGACACCTTGAAAAGTTGAAAAATGCAAAAAAATTGGCTTTTTTTCTGTTTGTATGGATGTTAGTCTGTATGTGGGAGGGCACGATTTTGTTCACCCACTTTGAAACTTAATAACTTCTGTGGCTTTTGTCAAAAACTTCTGAAATTTTGCAGAAAAATTGGACATTAGAGGATTGATACTATTAAATTTTGGTGGTTATAGGTCAAGGGAGTGGGGAGATAGAAAAGGACCATGTGTCATATTTCAAGTGGAAACGAACTTAATGAAGATTTTACTCCTTATTAGCATTAACAATTTTTGTTTTTGTTTTTTTTTTTTTTTTATAAAACTCATCTCTACTCTCAGAATTAAGCTTTTTGCCATTTTATAACAATTGATAATATAAACAATTTTAAAGTAAAATCTCAAAACACTCAATTTTAACTTTATTTCCGGGAAAGTTATACAACTCGCTACTGACTTTTTTATATCTGTTCGGTAAAATTAGTATCTTAGAAACTAAAGCGTGGTAACGTTAATCTTTTAAGTGAAAAGTTATATTGTTGAAAAAAATATCTTAAGTTATTGGATATATGAAAACTTAGAGTTATTTTAACTTAATATTGGCAGTTTTCTATCCTTAAGATTTCATCAAAGATAATTGCTATACAGTATGTTCGGGTCGAGTTATCGTCTCTCATCTCTCATTCCCGTTATCACATCTCACTGCTGGTCTAGCTATGTCCGAAATAGGAAAAAACTGAATCCAGTCATTTAACTTATAAAATGTTGAGTGTTATCAACAATAATAACTACTATAAAAGCTCACTCCATCATTAAAATACAACTAAACCTTTTTGTCTTTATATCTTTTCAAATAAGATCTTTGAATATTATAGCACTTAACCTCATCTTATAAGCATTTTTTTTTTTCATCTCAATTATTGAATACAGAAATTTGGACTTAAAATTTTAGCTAATTTCCTTCAGAATTTTTTATGTATTCAGAATCGAATACATAAAAAAAGTTCATTCGTAAATGTAGAAATTTGAATAATATTGCTAGACTATTAATAATCGCAGAGGTAACCTCACAAATTCAATCTTCTTCGATTTTCCAATGATCTGGTGGCAATCCTAAATATACTTTGATCAGTCATATAAATTATCGAAACGATATTTTATTGCAGTCGTTCATAATAATTGAATATCAATAAGCTGATAACTTTTAAATTTTGCATGTTATAATTCTATAAATCGATTAAACAGTTATGATTGTAACTATAATCGTATCATAGATACTGTATACGAGTATATAAAGGTTATAATTTACTCCATGGCGAATATTTATTGACAAATTTTAGCTTTCTAAAATTTGTAATCTTTTAATAAAAACTCATAAGTTTATAGTTTGAAGATTCACTTCCTATATACTGTATATATATAGGCCTATACATATACACTATTTTTACGTGCATATACAGTATAATTCGTATGTCTCAATATTGTAGCAATGCTACTTCTCTGTAATATAAAGAAATTTTGCTGTAAAGCCTTTAATGATAATATAATTTATTAATTACCTTTTATTTCAAATAATTTCAACTTTTTTAAACATGAAAGATAATGATATTCCCATCTCATTAAACAATAATCTTAAAATTTTATTCTTATTCATTTTCTAATTTAACATATTCAATAAGATAAATTTAGATAAATTCGTGATTTTATTGAGAAAAAACTCGAAATAAAACATTATTTTATTGAGTTCTGTGTTACATGTATTGCTCTATTGAATTTAGATTTATTATTTTTCATTCGGAATTAATTTAAAGCACATTATAAATTAATTTAAATTAATAATTATTACTGTTTTATCAAAAATGCTCATAAATAAATGTCTTTTCTGAAGAATTTCATCTATGACTTCCATTAAAAATTATAAATATGTTCATTAAACTTTTTTCATTTGTTAAAATTATTAGGAAATTATCAATGAAAAGTAAAAGAAAAAGCGGTTCTAACCTCTTTAAACATAACATTATTATTAAAAAGCTTTTCCAATTTGTTAGTAGCTCAATACAAATTTAAAAACAGAACAATCCTAAATTTCCATATTAAAATTTCATGAGAAAATATTTTTCTGTTTGGCTATCAGATGGCAACTATAAAAACAATTTTTCCTATCAAATGTAAGCCTAATTAAAATTACCTTCCATTACAATATTTAATGAAATTATAAAATATTACTTATTATCTTTTAACATTAGTGATTATCATTACATTTATATAAGTTATCATTGTTGTAACGTGTAAATTTATCAAAAATTCATATTTATGTCTTTAGGCGATGTTTTACGTATTCAATTATTATAGTTTATGAAAATAAAATTGTATAATTTTAAATAAATTTTATATATACATTTTATTTTGAAAATAAAATATTATAGGAGAAACCGGGGCAGAACGGTACATTTGCTTTTTGTTACTTAAAAATAACCAATGATAAAATTACATTGTTCTTCAGTTTATTTTGTTTTATGTGAATATTATTTTGTCGAAATTAGTTGTATTGCACACGGAAACACTCGCTTAAAAAAATTTAAAAGGTTGAGTAAAAAAACTTTATTTTATTTTTAATCAACGGTAAAATTCACAAGTGAGAATTGCATCTTCATCGCCACTGTCCACTCCAGCACATGAATTATGGGCCCATTTGAGGCAGTTCTTGCAAATGATCCATCTTTCAACAGATCCTGCCCTAACACGCAGAGGTTATGTTGTTAGTCAGAAACTTAAGAATTACAATGTGAGTACATGAATCTAAGTTCAATATTAAATAAATACAGGTAGAAGCGCGTATCACTCTTAATATAAACTTGTCTCACTTACAGTATAGTGAGAATAAGAATTAGTAAACTTACAATATCTAGCTGAAAGTGAGATGAACTCTATTCTAGCACATGGTTGCACAGTGATCTCGACAGTGCAGACATGAGCCGTAAGATCCATTACGAAGTTCTTAAAGCTCACATTAGTTTGCAACACCCACTGATCAAAAAATACACGAAGGTCCGTTCTGCATCAGAATTCTGTTACGCCCTGGTTTCCCCTATTACTGAATATAACTATTTTAACCACAAAAATAAACTACAGATTACCATTAAGTGGCGAAAAATAAAAATTAAAAAGTCATTAATCTATTTTGATAATTTATATTTCTTTCATTAATATATTCCATAATATAGCCTATATACAAACACAAAAATCTTATAGTTTTCTACTCTAGAATAAAAGTACATCTGTTCTACTTTTAAAATAATTTGTAATCTGGTAAGCCTCACTAAAATATAATTAAAGTGCAAATAAATATGTAAAATAGCCATTTATCTCTTTAATTTCATGCAAACGTTCTCTCCACATGATAAATAATAAGTATTTATAAAGATTTATTTTAATAAACCACTATATTATTACGAAATTTAATTCGTAAACATATATCAAAATTAAACATTAAGACGCTTCTATAATTTTACGAAAAATAATGTCCTTAATGAAAACGGTAAATATCTGTTTATTTTAAAAGATAATATTAATAAGCACAAATGTAATTCTGGATTACATTTTAACACTTATAGAAAATCAATTGGGTGAGTCTAAAGGTGACTTATATAAATTATTAAATTTTTTTTGATTTAATTAGCTTTAATTATATAATAATTAAAAACTTAATTTATTTTAAAATAGATATGGGAAGTAGAGTAGAGTTCTGTGCTGTCTGCACAACATTTGTGAGATTCGTGTGTATTTCTAAATATAGCATCTTTATCCGCGAGGTCGTAGCAATAATGTCATCGATCTGCTTGCACTGGAAATTATAAGCATTTCTAAAATAATATTTTATTAAAAATATACAAATCATTATATTTAATCATCTACCTGATTATTTTACCTTAAAACTATTTAAGGAAACGAATGCATTTTCTTATTTTAATAACAATTCGGTTCTCTCTTTTTTTTTTTTTTTTTTAAATATCCCTAAAATGAAATTAAATATGCGTACTTTTGAAATTGTATGGAATTAAATGCATATTTACTTATTCCATTCTAAAGTAAAATTCAATTAAAATTTTATTTAGTAATATATAAAAAGTCATTAAAATATTCTTCGTTTATTATAGGAAATTTTGTGCTGGAAGATCATCATCCATCGATCAATTTTATTAAATTATTTTTAAAATTTATCTAAATATATATATGAAGGATCGCCTCTTTATAAATATGGTAATTGGTACTTGAAAAACATTTACAATTCATTCAAACAAACACGAATTTCTATCGATGTAATTCTCTTATCGCAATTTAATAAATTTACTTAATTAATTTATTTATCTACACACGTTGACTATATTTTATAAGTAGTAAAATATCCAAAATGTTTATTTTGATAAGATAGAGGAGAAAAACAATCGTAATTTCTCTAGAATTTTTTTTTCTGATTGTTAAGTTGATCGGGAATGGATCCAGACTGAAAAATTTCATTATTCCGAATTCCAGAGAAATATCTTAAATGGCAGTAAGCCCATTTTTTATCGATCGTTAGAGCCGTTCATAATTAGACCCTTTAATTTATTTTCTGCAAACAATGAAGAGTATTTATTTTTTTTTTAAATAATGCACTATAATATAATTTCAATAAGAATCAATACCCTAATTAATGCAAAAAACATCATATACTAATCAATTTATATCGTATAAAACATTAAAAAAATAAATCGAATTTTGATAAATATTAATGTTGAAAATTCATTTGGTTAAAAGTTATTAATCTGTAAATCGCACATAAAAATTATCTGAATTTATTTTTTTTTCGCCCTCACACACTTTTAGTTCGACTTAATTAGATTTATAACCAAATAAATTAATATTAATTCAGATTATTAAGAAAGTCATTTGATACAAAAACAATTACTAAGGTATTAATTCCAATTAATTTGCAAGTTTTCTACAAATAAACCCAACCAAGAAAGGAAAAAATAATAATAATAAAGGAAAGCTTTTCATAATGAGACATTATGACTATAAACATTTATTTAATCGGACAAGTAATTAAGAATTATCACACGGTTCGGTTATTTTCATAAGATTTTTGCATCTAATCAATTAACATTTTGCTGGCGCTTTATCTTCTTCCTCACATCCTGTTTTTACAAATGGTAATTACTATTTCCATGGTAGGTGGAGTTTGAGAGATAAGAATAATGAATGAATAAAGTTTCCTAGTTTTTTTTTTTTTTAAATTAAAATCTAATGCCCAAAACTTAAGTTGCTTTCTATATGCTTAAATGTCGTACGAATGTATGCACTAAACAATTAACGAAGTTAATCAATAGGAATCGATTCATGAGTAAACAGTTTCTATATCAACAAGATTACCTTTATTATTATTTTTTTTCCTCTCTCTCTCCCCTGCATTGCTAATGACAATGCGATCAATTTGAAATTGAAGTTTACTTAATGCCAACATTTTGTTTACCAAGATATTATATTGAAATTCTCTCTTGATGAAATTTGATTAAAAATTAAATGTCATGAGGATCTCCAATGCCGATCGAAAATATAACTAAAAGCGCTTTGTTTTTTTTTCTTGAAAAAAAATAAAATAAATAAATTTAATACACAAGCTCACATTAGTTTGCAACACCCACTGATCAAAAAATACACGAAGGTCCGTTCTGCATCAGAATTCTGTTACGCCCTGGTTTCCCCTATTACTGAATATAACTATTTTAACCACAAAAATAAACTACAGATTACCATTAAGTGGCGAAAAATAAAAATTAAAAAGTCATTAATCTATTTTGATAATTTATATTTCTTTCATTAATATATTCCATAATATAGCCTATATACAAACACAAAAATCTTATAGTTTTCTACTCTAGAATAAAAGTANTAATATTTGGCGTGCATCAATTTAGGTGCCGCCGCACAGGAATTAATATTCCTTAAATAATTTCGGCTCGATTGGAGAAAATGAATTGATAAGAAAGGCTGGAAACTTGGTAGAAAGACGAATATCTTACATATTACATTCTTTAATGCTCGCTTAGGTATTTTTCCATCTTTGTATATGTTCTACACGCTCGCTCGCAATCGATATATTCGCGCAATAGAAATTTCTTGAAGCAAATACGTACTTAAACGTAAGAATATCGGCTTTATACCATTTTATACTCGTACCAATTGTTTAATAAATATTAACACGTTTTGTAGAATCGACATTTCGACAATATAAAACATTGGGTAAGTAAGAGATTGGGAGAAAGAATTAACATAAATCTGATCACTTACCTTAGGCAGGCGTCGATAGTGGCTCCACTCGACGGTTGAAATCGTTGCTAGACGGTTGCCTAGCAACTCACTTGTTGACGGAGATGGAAGAAGAAGTTAGACATTTTTAGAGATCGAATATAATGCATCGAAGACGGAAAAATGCTTATCGTATTCTATATTAGACGGATTATCATCGAGTCTATTTAATATTTGAAAATTTCTATATAAAATATTACTATTATTAAAGTTTTCTTAAAGGGAAACAACATGTGTTTTCTAGCTTAAAATGAATTTTTGTAAATATTTTTAGAATACAAATTTCTTATTTTCGTGTTATTCAAAATCAAGAATTGAACAAAATATTTATTCTAAATTCTCCACATTTTATTTATGGATTATTCTCTAGTGAAAAATAGCCCAAAATCGCAAAATGAAACTATGCAATTACGCGCGATGACGTCACAAAAAAATCATAGACATTTTTAAATTTTTTTTTTTACCTAATTTAAATTTTAATAAAATACAAAATTTTTCGAACGAAATTAAATAAAATGTTTTCTTTTCTATTATCATTATTATCGTGATTTAAAATTAATATAAATAAAATATTCTTTAATTTAAATTAAATTAAATTCTTTTTACAGTATTATTATTATTATTAATATATTTCAAACTTCGATGTTGGTGTACAAATGAGACGATTATTAATTTAANCACACTGTATAGAAAAAAGGAAATTTATTGGATGAAATTCAAAAAATTTAACGTGAAAATAAATACATCGTTTTTTTAATGGCGATTGTAAAATATGATCGATATTTCATTAAATGAAATGCAATTATATAAAATTTTAATTATTTTATTAGCCGTTAGTTTGTTTAGTTTTAAAATCATATTTGACCAGTACGAAATTAGGTAAACATTAATTTCAAATCGCAAGTTTCATTAATTATATGCAAATAAAATTCAAACAATTTAGATGACTACAATAAATTTTATTATAATGTGAAATATTGTAACCATCTCTCCGAAATGTTATCAAATAAAATTATTATTTAAAAAATGGATTATTTTTAATTAAATTATTAACATAAAAATACTTGTTATTTTTTAAAATATAACTTTATTGATTTTAAATTTAACAAACAATTAAAATTCATAAAGGTCTTCACGTTTCGCATTTTATAATTAAATTATAAAATGTGAAACGTGAAGAATTTTTTAAAAATATTTTTAAGAAAATTTTCTTACGAAAGTTCGCTAAATTATTTAGGATATAAAGTAATAAATAAATATCAAAAATTCTTGAATTTTAGAATAATTTAATGCTTAAAAGGTTTTCTATAAATTTCATTAACTAAATTAATTATTTTAATTGTTATTTTAAGAAAAATTAATTGGCAAATACTTCATATCAATCAACTTGTTCAGCGAAACATTTAAAAACCTGAATTTCATAATTAAATTGAGATATTTAATTAGAATCATGATATAATTTCATACAATAATACACACAAATTAAAAAAAATCAATCAAAGAGTACAATACCGTAAAACTATTACATAACTTTCCCGACAAAAAAGTTAAAATTGCGTGTGGCGCCATCTGTAATTAATAATATTTAAAATGTTTTAATATTATTAATTATTATAAAATGTCAAAATGTTAATTTTGAGAGCAGATATGAGCTTTACTTAAAAAAACAAAAAAACTGTAAATGCTAATAGCGAGTAAAATCGTAAAATCCGATTCCACTGGCGATGTGACACGTGATCCTTTTCTGTCTCCCTACTCCTTGACCTTTAACCACCAAAATTTAAGCATCAATTCCCTAATATTCAACCTCCCTAAAAAATTTCAGAAATTTTCGACAAAAAAGCATAGGAATTATTAAGCTTCAAAATGGTTAAACAAAATCGTGCACCCCATACACAGTAATAAAATTTAATATTAAAAATCAGATATAATACAAACTGTAGTTTTATTGTTTTATAAATTATTTATTTATTCTCTGACAAATCGATAACAGCATCATAAAGTGGAACATGTTAGAAGTTGATATACTGGTAAAGTGTAACAACTAAATAAAAATTATAGAAATAGTGCAGAAAATCAAGGAATATGATCATTTCTCATTACAAACCAGGGATAAACATAGAGGATCCACGAGTTTGTTTTCAAATACATTATGATGATAAATATACCGAACTATCTACAATACATTCAAATACTGTATTTTTTCATTTTCGAGTTAGTCCTCCTTTGGGTTCTTCTGGATTCACTGTGGTTGTAGGTCTGGTGCTATATTGCAAGTATTCTTAGTACAGTATTCAAATTTATTTTTTATCAACGAAGTATTCGAGATCTCGGACACTTTCTAGCATTCTAGTATTCGCCTATCTCTTCCAGAAGCATAATCAGAGAGGTGCTTTAGTATCCATGGGGTGCTACAGCACCCCATGGATACTAAAGCACCCCTCATACTAAAGCACCCCATGGATACTAAAGCAATCCGTTTTGTTACTTTTAAAAAAAATACTGTAATTATGCATAACACATGGCTTCAATTATGTAAGATTAGTTAAAAAGTAATTCCAAAATTGTGTATATAATGTAGAGTTTTCAGCTAGATTTACTCTAGCTAGAGCTCTCTACATAGGGTGGACGTTATGCAAGATTTTATCTCAGCTTTCGCTATGGTGGTAGTAATCTAGCTAGATTGGCAGTGTAAACGACAGGTAGAGCGCTGGTGTAAACGTCTAAATGTCTGTTTGTTCAAGTAGATTTTCGCACTGTAGGTAGAGTTTCGTTTGGCGTATGTACTAAAATCTCGAGTGAATGTAAAGAATACAAGTGGAGAGGAGAGGACACTTTGCTTATTAATTAAACAATATAAAATATTTCCGGAATTTTTCGTTAAAACAGTATCATGAGAGGAACAAAAATGCTAGGGGCTTAAAAATGAAAAGAGAAATCTTTAAACATTTCTAAAACAGAAATTACCCGAATAGGTGTCAAATTAACTCTTGACATGACGTTTTACAGACATTTCTTAATCTTTTTCTTTTGATTCAGCAACCAATCGTTTTATTCGAGACAAATTCATATTATATTAACTCTACAATGCTCTAAATCAGGGTTCCCAACATTTTTCACGTATCGATACTTTTAAGAAAACTTTTTACCATCACCACTTCAATACTATGTAACCTATATTATATACCGACATCGTGCGACTTTATCGTATTGCGATAGAATTGAGACTGAACCGGAAAGAAAGAGGCTATCCTTCTACCTGCTGGGCATGGAAGAGGTGATCTTTAAACTTGTGCATAGACAGGCGATCCTTGCACTGTCCACAAAGAAAGGTAATCCAAGAACAAAGCAATCGGCGACGATTCCTGTGTTTTGTTCTTTTTTCGCAGTCTTTTATTTTCCCCTAAATTCCGCAAACGCGCTCAATCGCATCACGGGACATGGACATTGTCACTGATCCACTGTATCTCGTAAAAATTTATTTTTATTACATTTTTGGATTCTCCATCACGATTAATGGAACAAGACAATATTTGATCAAAATCGGCCCATCAAATAGAACGGACTGAATTCTACATGCACGTAGAAAACATGCTAGCGACTTTGGAATATCACGTTTTATCGCAAGCGCTCTTGATACGACCTTTTATCTCGAAAACTAAATCATGGATCCTAATTTTTTATTAAATTTTTGAATTTTTAATCGGAATTACTGGAAAATGGTAAAGTTTAATCAAAATCAAAATCTATGGATCAAATTTTGAAAATGAATGCAATTCGGGAAGCTACATAGAAGAGGCTTCGCTGACGCACCACCTCAAATATACAGGGAATGCAAAATAGATATAGATAAACCGTTATGACTGAGAAATACAGATGTTTGGTGTTCATTATTATTATTTTTATATTTTCTTATTCCTTATTTTTCATTTAATTTATGCATAAAAATAAATATTTTTTCCTTCTGTATTTTTTCCTGCATGTTTTCCGGTCATAACGACCGAATATCTTCCGACACAACGACCGAACATAATGTGTAAAACATTATGTTCGGATATATTCAAATAAATATTTTATATTTGCAAAATTTTATCAACCGCCTCAAACTTTTATCGACCTCTAAAGGTTAATATCGACTCCATTGGAGAAACTTGCTCTAGATTACGAGTTCTGTGCATCAAAAATACATTCCAATGTACACGAATAATAGATAAGGCTCGGTAAAGTTACTCTATCACCACTAGCGAAAATTTCTCTACAATGTACAGGTAATTCACTAACATTTTCCGAAAAACGACAGAGACATATGCTTTGGTCTTCTCTCAATCTGCTCCCACATTTTCAAATCCTGGATATGCCAGTGATCTCTACTTTATCTGCATTGAACTTTTTCATTTAAATATATAAAAAATTTTTGTTTAATTGTATGAATAGATGTAAAGCGTTTTAGTTTCATCATCTAAATCATTACATGCGAGTATACATGGCATACTTCAATATGATTAGATAAGAAATTAGTGTAGCATCCTAATGAACATGCAATAATCGTAGTTTATTATGTGTTTAAAAGTAATTCGTAAATTTTTCTTATTAATAACATGTCAAATTTTATCACCATTACAATAATTTAAATGGCATCACCTAACTTGTAAGTGAAATTAACGATGTAATATTGCATATATTATATGAAGTTAATTTGTTCTTTACTTAAAATGCTTTATACTAGAATACCTAGTAGATGGCTGTGTAGAAGTCTCCTAATGGTTAATTGGATTGCAATTTGAAAAAAATTGTAGACCTATAAATTCCCATTGTCGTTCGTCCGCCCGCCTTTCCTTAATCTCGAGAACTGAATTAGATAGACGAAAGACGAGAGCAGTCATAGTAACCTTGGGAGCAGAAGGCTCCGATTAACTATATGCGAACTTCCAATGCAAATCGGAAGATGTTATTTCAATTCAAACATTTTCTTCTGAAAGGTGTTAGGTAGATGACCGGCACGACTCTGTTGTTAAAGAAAAAGTATGATGTACAGGGGCAAGCCACTACTAATTTGAGGTAGAGAACATATATTTTAAACTAAAAATATGATTAAAAAGTGCAGCCCGGCATTGTGACGATGTCACAATAAATAATTACTCGTTTAATTTAGAATTCTGACTAGATCAAAAATTTTTCAATGCTACTTCAATTGGAGTTTCAAACTCCTTATTCATCCATACTGGTGAAGTCCAATGCAGATCAAATTAATTGATGAGGCAGCATCCAGTAATTACGTATACCATTTTACAGGAAAATTGTAAAAAGTGCATTTTTATACACAATGGAGAAGAGAGAATCGAGGCATTGACTAAACGGTTTTTTTTTAATCTTGGTGGACATATGACCGGTGATAGATCAGCAGCGAAGTCGGCAATACAATCAGTTTGTGGGTATTCGATATGAGTGAGTCATACCGAACATCTACAAACTGAAAAGAGCATGAAGCATGTGAAACAAGACTTTACTGCAAGATTTAACAAAGAAGCTTCTTTTAAAAAGACATTGTTACAGTGGAAACGTAAGCTGTTCATGACTGGATCAATTTTGCAAATGTATCTATTTAGTGCATTACCTTACATTTATTCTACTGTAATGCTAAGTTATATTTTATTCAGAAGGTCAGCGGCAGACTTATTTTTTTGGTAACCTGACATTCGAATTGTTATGGAGATCCCTCGCAACCAGCAACAATAGTGCAACATCCAATAAAGTTTGAAGAGCCTTACTGCCCTTCAAAGGACCTCAAGACCCAAATGGCAGAAAACGGAGTGGTGAGTAGATTCTGGCAAGCTCGGCGACCTATACACCTGGGAGTTTAGGGTTAAAAATCTTTGAGAAAAATTTGAAATTTGACCAACTACAGGGATATTTTGAGGCCATATGAAATGGGCATTAGAGCAAATTCTAAAAGCAATATTAAGTGCTTCAACCCATTGGGCTAGGATTCTATCACTAAAATAGCCATATTTTAATAATAAACATTTAAAAAACTCCATTGATTTTGTTGAAAAATACACTCATTAAAAAAGCTGCTTCAAGACTCCTCCTTGATAGGGAAGCTGAAGTTTAAGCTTCATTACTTTTTTAGTAGATCTGCCACTGTAGGGAGAGCAAGATTTTCAGACTATCCTGTGTTAGAAGTTAATAAAAGATTATATTATTTACCTTCTTAATTTTGGAATCTTGTAAATCGTTTTTCATCTGAAAAATATTACTTTATTAAAGCTATGTGGGCAATATTGTTCACAAAAATGATTCTGAGACTTTTTATATGTCAAAAGATGAGAGATATCAATCTGAAATTTTGGAAAATTGTTCTGAGTTCTCAATAGGACTTCTTTATAGATGTTAGTCAATTTGACTATTGATAGTGATCATAGTAAGGCTTGTCCAGATTATTAAGCTATAATCTCAAATATGGTCTTGTCTTTTTTAATTTGAAGGGTGATATCCTATTCAAGACTTCTCTCTATATAAATCTTAGTTGGGAATCAGTTTGAAAAACAATTGTTATACGATTTATATACGAAAATGATTTGCTTCAATTATCAGCATCCGGATTATAAGTTTAAAAACGAGGTGTCTCTTAAAGTATACTATAAAGGTTATAAAGTTGAAATGTTTTGAGAATATACAGCCCTACCTGATGGCTTGCCTGAGAAAGGTGACTAGCCCCATACCAAGGACAACTTTATTCCCAGGAGATCATCTTCCATATACCCATTAGAAGGAGGTCACTAGACTAGTCATAAGCTCAAGAGTATAAGTTTGATAATTCCAAATTAAGCATACTGCCTTTGAAATGACGAGGAGCTATAGAAAATTGGAAATTTAACGTAGGGACTTGTTTCATCACAATCTTACATAGAATTTGTCTGCCTATCAATGCAGTAAGCTCTGAAACAAATTGACCACATGCCATAGCATCTGGCAAGAGATGGATAGCAATCGTTTTATACGTATTGTTGTGATTCCGGAATGCTTTAAACTATCACGTCTTTCTAGAAATTGTCTCCAGATCTTTGAGATATTAATTTTGAGACATAAATCTGCTTATTTCAATCTGTTTAACATCATACTATTATAGAGAAGGAAACAAACGATGTCTTGAGACATAATGAGAACCAGTTTTTAGTAATCTTATAACTTAATCAGTTTTTAATAGTCATAAATCTGATATATAAATCTAATTTTAAGAGAAAATGTTTTTTAGTTCCGCATGTTAACTTATAACTAACTTTTATTTGTGTGTAAAATTTTAAGTATTGATTTATTTTTGATTTAAAAACAAATCCAGAAATATAAAAAATTTAGATTCCTGAGTATATAGGTCAGTCAAAATTATTCATTATGATTAATGCCAGCACTAGACTACGAGTGATTCCAGTGCTGGCATTAAATCAAAAATTTTAGTTCATTCAGTCTGACTGGCTCAGAAATAGACGGCTATTTTATGTTGCAAGATTGATAAAAGTTATGATAATTGCAATATATTTATATCAGAAAAAATTACATTGAAATTTATATTGCGAAATAAAACATAAAGAACGAAATAAAACATAACCTTTATCTTTTAATGTATAGTATTTGTACTATTATATTTTTATAAGATAATAGTCAGCTACTTACTCGCATTCAATTTTTTTAATATACACTANAGAAAAAATTACATTGAAATTTATATTGCGAAATAAAACATAAAGAACGAAATAAAACATAACCTTTATCTTTTAATGTATAGTATTTGTACTATTATATTTTTATAAGATAATAGTCAGCTACTTACTCGCATTCAATTTTTTTAATATACACTACAGTAATACTTTAATCCTTCTTGATAAGTGGCTATTTTCATCAGAATGACCAAAAACTGGCTTAAACACACAAATAAATGTGGTACTCACCAGAACCGATAAAAGCAAGCACTTCATCCTGACAAAAGAAAAAAAAAAAACCTGGCAAGGACTCTTGCTCGACATCTTTAAATTTAATTTTAGTATTCTTCAATTTTAAATATTTATCTTTTTTTTTTACTTGTATTTATTTTTTTATTCTTTAACTGTTAATTTAAGCAGCTTGCTTCAAATATTCAATATTCATGTAATCCGAATCTGTAAGTATGATTTTCATGAAAAAGTTTACCAAAAATAACTTTCAGATGCCAAATAATCGAACAGTCGAAGTTTACGTAAGAGGGCTTTTGTTGGAAAATACGTACAAATGAAGATCAGTTAGGATATCACGTATAAATATATTAGAATTCGGAAATATAAGTAGGCTGTTTTTTTTTCAACCTCCGATGGTCCATAAAACAAAGACAAGTGTAAATAACAAATTGAATTTTTTACCAAAAGTTAGGTACAAACATGGTTACTTTTCGACATAATCACCGTGAAGATTGAGGCATTTGTCATATCTGTGGACGAGCTTTTCAATTCTCTCTTCATAGAATGTTACCTATACACCTGGGAGTTTAGGGTTAAAAATCTTTGAGAAAAATTTGAAATTTGACCAACTACAGGGACATTTTGAGGCCATATGAAATGGGCATTAGAGCAAATTCTAAAAGCAATATTAAGTGCTTCAACCCATTGGGCTAGGATTCTATCACTAAAATAGCCANAACCTCCGATGGTCCATAAAACAAAGACAAGTGTAAATAACAAATTGAATTTTTTACCAAAAGTTAGGTACAAACATGGTTACTTTTCGACATAATCACCGTGAAGATTGAGGCATTTGTCATATCTGTGGACGAGCTTTTCAATTCTCTCTTCATAGAATGTTGCCACCAATGACTTGAGATGGGCCTTGTTTTGAAGATCGTCATTAGTCTCGAACCTCTGCCCTCCTAGCCACGTTTTCAGTTCAGGAAAGGTAGAAGTCTTCACACCTTTACTGTGTGAAGACTTCTACCTTTCAGACTTCCATCCAGCTTAGAACTTTTTAAACACCCAGCGTATAGCCCAGATTTAGCGTCGAGCGACTTCCATCTCTTTCCTGAACTGAAAACGCGACTAAAAGAGCAGAGGTTCGAGACTAATGACGATCTTCAAAACAAGGCCCATCTCAAGTCACTGCCGGCAACAATCTATGAAGAGGGGATTGCAAAGCTCGTCCACAGATATGACAAATGCCTCAATATTCACGGTGATTATGTCGAAAAGTATGTATGTTTGTACTGTACCTAGCTTTTGGTAATAAATTCATTTTGTTATTTACACTTGTCTTTGTTTTATGGACCATCGGAGATTGAAAAAAAAAACCCGCTCTCGTATTTTGCAAACGCGTAAATAGTCAAACAAGGAATCTTGTTCGACTTTCTTGGCAGTCGAATTGGAGGTTAAGGGAACCATTAGAAAGTCCNTTTTAATATTTCTCCCCCCTCGGCCCCCACAATTTTATTGAATTATGATAATCTTCATTTAATTAAAAAAAACACTATGACACTAGCTCAGTTAAAATTGTGAGATATTATTAAAAATAACTTTTATATTGTTAATTAATTAATATAAAAAACCAAGAGAGTTTTAATTTTAAGGGTAGAAATGAGTTTTAAAAAATATTGTACATACCAGTAACGATTAAAATTTTCATTAAGTACGACCGCATTCGAGATGTGACTTATGATCCCTATCACCCTACCCTCTTCCGTACTTCAAAATTTAATAGTACCAATATCCCTTATATACAAGTTACTATGTCAAATTTAGGTTTCTTAACCTTTACCCCTTCCTGAGATATTAAACGAAATAGACACACACACACAATTTTTTCCCTTTTGTTTGGACTTTTTGGGGTTAAGAGATCTCAAAACATTGAGATTTGCAAAATAAATAAATTAAAAGCTGGGGATCAAATTTGACACCATTAACAATACTTTCACGTGTTATAACATAACAAAGGAAAATATTGTTAAACGTGGGAAGTAAAATGTAAAAATATTTGAACTTATTTTATACAGGTAACATAAAATTAAACAAATTTTTAAAATCAATTAATAAAATTGAGATAAATTAAGAAACAATAAAAATCTATTTAAAGTATACTTCTGCAACATACAATTCATGTCCTGATATAGTAGCCAAAAGACAACTCAGATATGCTGGGGGAGATGTTGCTTCATCCTCATCTGTGGGACTTCCATTTTTTGGTCTATTGAAAGACAGCATATGAGGTTTGAAGATAATGACAATGATGTTAAGATGGAGTTTTCAGATGGCTATAATATACTAGGATTGACTTTTTATCAGTGTCATCTTCAAAGTGATAAAATAATGGCAGAAATGTGTAGCCTATTCCTTTAATTATGTCAAAAAGTAAACTTATGTAATACCTATTTATTACCACAAACAGCATTATATTTAGTATCATACATCTCATGTAATTTAACTTGGCTGAAGACTTTCAATGCATGCTTCATTAACTGTATTTTCAATGATTACTTTTGTTCCATTTATTGCTGTAATTACAGTATTATAAATACATTTTGTTGTCTTGCCAAGTTTGCTTTTATGCATAGTAAGTATTTAATAGAATATTTGATTATTGTTAAAATCAACATCAGAAATTAAAAGTATACAAAACATGATCATCAACTTACAAGCAAATTTATCATGGATTTAATAATATAGGTATAAGAAATTTGTTTTATAGGTTAAATTATTTGCTATGAATCATGATTTAAAAAAAAAATTACAGCTTAAAATACATTTTTAAATTTCAGAATTTTTACAATTTCAGAATTTTCTTTTGAGTTGCTCTAGTTTTGTTTGTATCCAATGAATATGAAAGCATTGAGATATGTTTAAATTTGCTTTGCAATGAACTACAGTATGTTGTTAATACTGATGCTGTACTCTTTTGTTAGTTTCTGTTTTATTTGTGTATTGAGAGCTTAACTTTGTTGGAAATCTTTAATATTTGTAAATCTTGCCCTCACTTCATGATTTATTTTATATGTTAAAGATGTCAATTAAGTTCTTATATTCTATGTTAACTTAATTCTTCAACTTCTTGATTCACCTTTTATCAAAAGTTAAAAACAAATTACATATTTTATTTTACTAACAATTATGCAATAGTGAGAAGTTTATTACTTATTAAAGGAGAGAAAGACACACCCATAATTTAAATATATTTTCAGGTTTATGAATTATTTATGAGAGACAGTTTAATGATAAGATATCAATACAGATAGAGAGAAGTCTCCAGTTAGCAGTTTCAAATAGAATTTCAAATTTAGATTTTTCCTTCATAACTTTATGATGAAAAAATTTTATTTGGAATAAGATTGTCAAATTGTTTTCACCATATAGAAATGGTCATCTAAGGCAAATAACATACAGTATATTTTACCATGTATGATCATCTAATTCTAATATACGGTCATCCATGTATTGATGATAATATTCACGATTACATCATTTTACGTTGTAGTAGGATCCAAAACATATGTTAAACACACTTGTTACATCTGCAAAGTAATGCTATATAACCTGTGATGACTAACCAAAACAAAACAAGTAGTTTTTCCCATAAAAACAATAGTAACAAAATATATCAAAACATAACATGCATATACATAATTGAAAACTTAAAAACAAGATATATAATTTAGAAATATATTGAAATTGACAAACTGCATATAATATAAAAACAGTAAAAAATAACAGTTAAAGAGTATAAACTAACTACAATACATGTATAAATAATAATAAAATTATAATGGTAAATTATAAAGTATTTTTTTACATTTAGATTTAAAAAAAATTAAAACCAGAAAAAGGGCTCCACATTTAAAGTTGCTGTAACAGTGCAATAAAAGAATGACTATTCTACATAGAGAAAGACAATAATACAAAAATGACAAATAAGATAAATTTTGAGTTGATCTAGGAGGAACATAAAAAAAGTGTTATGTAAAGAAACCAACCCATTAAAATTCCAATAACTTAATATAATATCTGATAAATTAATACATGCAAGGAAGTTTGGGAATCTAAATCTTATTCATGCCACCTCACTTCAGTTGATATAGAGGACTACCTTACTAAGTAAAAAATAAACCTTACAAAGTGTGTTTGAAATTTTGTTGAGAAGCAAAGAAACTACTGTTGACCAACTATATAGGCAGGCAACAGTCAATAAGAGATTGAAAATTTAAGAAGAGATAGCTCAAAACTGAGTGTGGCAAAATTAAATTACAATGATACCATAAGATTCCTCTTCTAATAAAAAATTTAGCTATATTTAAAAGTTAATTTTTCATTGAAGATCACTGAATTAACATAATTAATTTGCTGCCCATTAATGTAAAAAAAGCATAATTTGGACTTCTTAATACTGAATAGCATATAAAATTAATTTATCCAAAGCAGTATCCAATACTTAGAGACTCAATGGAGGCAGCTAAAACATTGAGACACTTGTAAAGTTTCTGGATTGGAATTGATAATTTTTAGATCATCCATATAAGCTATAACTTTAGATAAAGAATAACAAGATCCAGGTAGGCAATAAACAGAAGGCTGCTTAAAACAGATCCCTGGGGAATTCTGCACATTGATAAGAAATTACAGAACAAAAAGTCTCCTAGATTAATTTTGCAGGAACAGAGTAAAAAATAATTATTTAGCCAAGCTTAAAAAAGAAGGGTGAAGGGTTAAATGTTTTTTTAAGTCAAATAAAAAGAAAGGTATAATAGAATCAAATACCTTACTGTTGTCAGTGTATATGGTAGGTGGAATTTTACTCTTAAAGTTCTTAACTATTTCATGTTGAGTATAGACTGAATTCACAACACTAGACTAAAATAGGATGCTGCATTGTTTNTTCAGTATTGAAGATGCACCACGTTATGGATGGCCAATTGAAGCCAATGAAAACAAAATAAAAGTACCGATTGAAGCAAACTGCGGAATAACAACACGTGAAATCACTAAGAGATTAAATTTGTCAAATTGAACTGTTTATGAGTACTTGAAACAAATTGGTTTCGTTTCAAAGCTCGATATATGAATTCCACAAGTTCTTAAAGAGAAATGCTCTCTTTGGTGGGATATTAAAGAATTTTTTTTTTTTTGGAGCTTTTACCAGACAATTTAACAATTGATTCGAAAGTGTACTGCATTTGAGTAAACAAATTGCTTAATATCATCAAACAGAAAAAGCCCGCCAGAATTGATAAAAAGAAAAAAACAGCTGTAGTGTTTTACCACAATAATGCCAAATTTCACACAAGTTTGGTAACTCGTCAGAAACTGTTATAACTTAGATGGGACGTGCTATCACACCAACAGTATTCGCCAGATCGAGCACACTCAGATTATTACTTGTTCCGGTCTATACAATTTTTTTTAACTGTAAGACATTTACTTGAAATGACAATGTCAAAAATCACTTGGATCGGTTTTTTGTAAGCAACGATCAAAACTTTTATGAATGTGAAATCGTGCTACTACCAGAAACGATGGCAACAGGTATTTGACCAAGATGATCAACATATAATTCAATAAAATATTTATTTATTATAAGAATATTGCGTTTTTTCCACGGAAAAAAAACGAACTTACTTTCCGAACAACCCAATATAAAAATTGACAAACTGCATATAATATAAAAACAGTAAAAAATAACAGTTAAAGATTATAAACTAACTACAATACATGTATAAATAATAATAAAATTATAATGGTAAATTATAAAGTATTTTTTTACATTTAGATTTAAAAAAAATTAAAACCAGAAAAAGGGCTCCACATTTAAAGTTGCTGTAACAGTGCAATAAAAGAATGACTATTCTACATAGAGAAAGACAATAATACAAAAATGACAAATAAGATAAATTTTGAGTTGATCTAGGAGGAACATAAAAAAAGTGTTATGTAAAGAAACCAACCCATTAAAATTCCAATAACTTAATATAATATCTGATAAATTAATACATGCAAGGAAGTTTGGGAATCTAAATCTTATTCATGCCACCTCACTTCAGTTGGTATAAAGTAGAGGACTACCTTACTAAATAAAAAATAAACCTTACAAAGTGTGTTTGAAATTTTGTTGAGAAGCAAAGAAACTACTGTTGACCAACTATATAGGCAGGCAACAGTCAATAAGAGATTGAAAATTTAAGAAGAGATAGCTCAAAACTGAGTGTGGCAAAATTAAATTACAATGATACCATAAGATTCCTCTTCTAATAAAAAATTTAGCTATATTTAAAAGTTAATTTTTCATTGAAGATCACTGAATTAACATAATTAATTTGCTGCCCATTAATGTAAAAAAAGCATAATTTGGACTTCTTAATACTGAATAGCATATAAAATTAATTTATCCAAAGCAGTATCCAATACTTAGAGACTCAATGGAGGCAGCTAAAACATTGAGACACTTGTAAAGTTTCTGGATTGGAATTGATAATTTTTAGATCATCCATATAAGCTATAACTTTAGATAAAGAATAACAAGATCCAGGTAGGCAATAAACAGAAGGCTGCTTAAAACAGATCCCTGGGGAATTCTGCACACTGATAAGAAATTACAGAACAAAAAGTCTCCTAGATTAATTTTGCAGGAACAGAGTAAAAAATAATTATTTAGCCAAGCTTAAAAAAGAAGGGTGAAGGGGTTAAACGTTTTTTAAGTCAAATAAAAAGAAAGGTATAATAGAATCAAATACCTTACTGTTGTCAGTGTATATGGTAGGTGGAATTTTACTCTTAAAGTTCTTAACTATTTCATGTTGAGTATAGACTGAATTCACAACACTAGACTAAAATAGGATGCTGCATTGTTTGATGACGTTTAGTCTGATGGAAAAAAAATGTAATTGTAGACAGAGTTTGAAAATTTCAGTATAGCTGCAGACAAAGATATGGGTCTGTAGGATGAGAAGTTCCTTTTAGAGATTACAACAATAAGAGATTGACAGGACTCTGCTGAAGTATTGCAGTAAATATATAAAATAAAATAAATGTGATTGGTAAAATATTAATGTAAAATGTATAATAGTCCTGAGTTTATTCCATCTACAAGTGTGAAAGTTTTAAAACAGCTTGGCAAAAGTGAAAAAAATATCCCTAGTAGTATTATTAACAAAAATTAAAGGATTAAAATGAACACAGAATAAGATGTTAAAAAAATATATTTTGAAAATCATTCTAAATGCTAAAAACATACTTGTCAGGCATATGGTGATACTGCCTGTTAGATTGAAAAATCTGGAGATAAATTTCCAGAAAATTCTGGGATCAAATGCCAACCAATTTACAATGGAAATAAAATAATTTTTATAAGATGTTTCACATTCTGCATAAAATTTTTTGTGAATTACATAGTGTAAATGTAAGTATCAGAGATTGCCAATGGATTTTCAGAAATTCCAATGTTTCCACATTGAGTTTCCAAGTTTATTGATTCAACCATGGTTTGGAGGAGACATCTATCTTTTTATATGATAAAAACTTGAAAATTATGTAATAAAAAAAACCACTAAAATTTATTAATCTTCTGGCTTAAAGGCCAGCTATCATAATCCAAAAATGACTAATCCAGGAAACCTAATTGGAAACTAATATCTACTTAATTTTAAACCACATTGATAAGAGAATTTGCTGACTACTCCTTGGAGAGGAAACAGACAAAATAGTTCAACTGATAGCAATATAATCAGATGCAAAACCTTGCACCGAGTGGACTGAAAAAAAAATGAACCCTTCAAAAAAACTAGGTCAAGAAGGTAATTATTCCTGGTAGAAAAATAACATATTAAAATTGAAAAATGATAGTCATCATTTATAAAACAAAATTTAGGAGATTCCAAACTGCAGTAATAAGGCCAGCAAGTAAACCAAATAATTTCATTAAAATTGCCACACAACAAAATTCTAAAATTATGAAAACTGTTGTACAAGATAGAAACCTGTGTAAAATATAAAAATAGTATAATGTGAAGGATGAGGGGCATAAACAGTGATGATGGTTAAAGACAATTTAGGTAATTCAATAACTAAAATTGAGTCTATATTCAAAAATTTTTGACAAGTAACGAAGGGCAGTAGACAAGCAGTATACCACCACTCTGAGCAGATTTTGAAACACACAGAATTATAATCATTTGAAGTAATTATATTTTCTATGTCTACAACTTTATTTCTTCACTTCTTGGTGATGATAAAAACTTAGAGAGATCATTTAGTAGAAAATACGTAAAAAGTTATCTTTATTTATAATTAAGCAGATATTTTATAAATAAATTATTAATTTTAAGTTTAGGGTATTCATCTATGATAATGTAGAGGTATAATCTGTGAAATGTATGAAAAATGTACACCAATATAAATTAAAAGTATATATCTTTTTTTTTTTTCTATTTTATGAATATAACAGTTTTGTAATATGGATTGTAATACTTAAACCTGTTTATCTCAAATCTCACGGGAATGAGAAAAAAAATTTGAATTAGACAGGTTCCTACACATTAAACAGTAATAGGCATGATTGGAGGTACTGTATTGTATTAATACAATAGAAAGTACAGCACATACCTGTATTAGGTATAAATAAAACATTTTTGACATACTTTAATAGAAATAGTTTGACAATAGTTTCTGATGCATGACTTTTTTCAACCAATAAGATTCAAGCCAAACTCAGAGCCAGAGAAAAGCAGCATTAATTGCAACTATGTACTGTATTGTTTCTCAACTAAGTAATCAAGAGATATTTCTCAACTAAAATTTATGCTTTAAATTAGATTTAGATAACCTAATAGTTAGGATTTAACAATTTGGAAGACTTATCAAGGCCAACAGAAAGAAGGACCAGAACTTTTACAAAAAAGTTAGTCTTTAATAATCACATTTCAAATTTAGGTAAGGATGCATTTTGGGTACAAGGACACCTCATCGGCTTACAAACACACAGCAACAATATAATAATTATAACACCAATGGTTAACCAATACAAAGGACTATCTAATATATACAGTGCACTGTATTTACAATTTTTAATGTAACCCATATACTAAAAAAATTAAAACTATCAAGCATATAATTTTTAATGCAATGACAATATGATATATCATATTATTTGGGACCAGTAAATGTCTTATTTTCTCCTACATTTTCCAAATTCTGGTTGACGGTTCCATTATTAATAATAAATAATGTTAAGTATATTAAAAACCAAAAGAGAGGGAAACTAACAATGAACTTACTATTATTAAAATGATTGGTTTCCAGACTTTAAACAAAAACAAATACACCTGATCCATAAGACTGTGTGAAGTCAACTGCCTTGTTACAATTCATTTTACAATGTGATGTGATTATACTCCCTCATCTGTTCAGCAAGTTTATGTAAAAACGATGTCAATCCACCCCTCATGTAGCTTCAGTCCCATGTTGTTATTAATTCTAATGTCTTCCTGTATTTTCAAATTTCTAGGTGTTCCTGTAGTCTTCTTTTTAATTGATTATTTTCTGTCAGAATACTCTTGATACTATCTTTTAAAATTTCACAACCTTCGGTATTGCAATGTTGTGCCACTGATGATGATATCAAATTGTTTTTAATGGCATATATATGTTATTTAATCCTTGTCTTTAATTTTCTTCTGGTTTCACCAATGTATCTTTTTTTTTTATGTGAACAACTGCAATCTAATGAATAAACTATATTATCTTTTTCTAAATCATTATGTTCATTATTTTCATATTTACTGTTAATCATTTTTGCTATGGTTCTTGTATGGTTTGGTACTAAAATAATATCTAATTTTTTAAATTCCTTTTTTAATTTTTCAAAAACACCGAAAACATGTTCTATTTTTAGATACAGTCTTAACAACTTTCGGTTGTCTATTTAATGTGATATTTTTTTCTTTTCCTTTTACTTGTTTCTAACCACTTAAACAATAATGTTCTAGGGTAATTATTTAAGCTAAACATTCTTATTTTATTTTGTATTTCCATTTCTTGGTCATATTGCAAGGTCATTTTCTCTCTGATGTTGTTGATATATATCTGAAAAGTGTTATTTTTTATATATAAAGGTATATTAGATTTGAAGTGTATAACTTTACCGGTAGCACAATTTTTAACATACTTTTTAAATAATAATTTACTATTTAATCTAACTATAGTAAGTTCTAAGTAATTCAGTCTATTATCTACATTTTTTTTCATATTGGAATTGAACATTTTTATTTATTAAATTAATTTCATAAATGAAAGAGTCACTATCTAGTATGTTTTTTCCATAGATGATGAAACAGTCATCTACATATCTTTGGTAACTTATTATACCTCGGGTTTTATTGATTTCTTTATCAATTATCTCTGCCAATCTAGGACCTATGCAGGATCCCATTGAAATACCTTCCAATTGTCGGTAATATTTACCTTGAAATTCAAAAAAGTTATTATTTAACACTAAGTTAACTAATTGGTTAACCCAATTAGTTAAATCCTAATTATTCAGTTATCTAACTATCTAATTTATAGTCATGGGCTAAAAGTGTCATTTATTAAAATTTAAGCTGTCAAAATGTAGTCACTGAGCTTTCAATTTGTAACCAACACTTCAATTCATAATTTGAGATACAATATAGATATTATGGAAGAAAATTATTTGAGATAAACATGGAAAATATATTGAATTTAGGCTGAAAATGCAGAGGGGGGAAAAATAAATTTTGAGATAAATATGTTTGAGATAGATAAGTTCAACTGTGTATAAAGATAATAATAATGATAAAAATACAGTAGAGCATCATTTATCCGAATCAATTGGGAACTGGGGTTGTTCAGATAACTGATTATGTATGAAAAAATATATTAACCTATCCCATGTAGAAATTTTTCTCCATTGTGTGTCACTTCGTGTTGAACTTTTGTCAATGTTAAGCCTAACGTAAATTTTTTAAAATAATAATCATGGCTATTGTATTGTTAAAAATTATTTCTTTATTTTGTACAAACAAAATAAATATATTGAAAAATATAAAAACAAAAAAAATTATACAGTATCAGAAATGTTCGATTCACCATGACACAGTCCGACTGGAATGCTTTCGGGTAACCTATGTTTCGATTGATCGGCTTTTGGATAAATGACACTCTACTGTATATATATATGTATGTAATATAAAATGAATAAAAAGGTGTTAAAATAAATAATTCAGTTAGATATAAAATCAGCAAGTCAATCCTAAGCTATCAAGCTCAATTTTAACAGTTTGGTTATCATCAGTTATTTCAGATGAAGAGAACTTAAAAATGTTCAGTCAGTAATTGTTATCAATGCATACAAGACCCAGTAGTAATTACAATATATGCAGATTCTACTGTTGAATTTGAGATAAAAATATGGTTTAGTGTATTTCTTTATATTAACTAGAAGTACATTGAGATATAACAATGAAGTTATTTTAGGTACATAGAAGTTTTATTAGTTTTAATAATATAAAATAAATTATATTCAACAAAACTTTTAAAATGTGTTCAATTTCACATCTCAAATAAATAAATAACTTAATTAAATTCAAAACTTAACAGAAATGAGATAAATGCTTGAGTATTTATTCTGAAAAATATTTGAAAATATGTAATAAATAAAAGTTCTTTGTTATTATTTGGTATGTCTAATTATCAGGACGACAAACCAGAAAAATAATTACACAAATCAAACAAAAGATTAATAAAATATTTAAAATAGAAACTATTATGTAAAACTAATTTTTGTACATTATACACTCAATTCTTTACAATTTGTTTCTGAAAGATTTAAAAAATTATTTGCCATGTTCACAAAGCTTTCTGAATCACATGCAATTACTGTATTTACTCGCATACAAGACGAGGTTTTTATTCATTTTTCACTGCTTCAAAAACCTACATTGTCCTATATGCATGAGTGCAAGATTCTTTGCATTTTTGCAAATAATTTTTGTGAACTGTGTATTCACATTTTTTTACTGGATGCTTACCCTTTTGTATTTAAAAACAAAAGTATTTTATCTGAGTTGTTTCAATCATTCTTGTGTATTGTCAGGAGTAAAGATGAATAGCAATAGGAAAAGCAAAGCTTTTGAATTGAATTCCAGATTGAAATTCCAAAATCACATGGGATCCCGATATAAGTTTTAATCCAATTCCACGTGAAAACAGATGATTATTTGGAAATCAGAATTTGGAGAAACTCATAACTGTAATTGACAGAGAGTGGATTCAACTGTTAAGAATTGGCAAAAAAGGTTGCAGATATCCAGCTTTACATGAACAAATTATGTTGTCAATTTTACAAGATTTTTTCTTAAAGTTTAAAATGCCAGTAATTTTTGCAGGACAATGTGTCCATTTATGTGCATGTGATATTTTGTGATTAAATGAAATAAAGAAAATTAGATTAATACAATTCTAATTTTATTTTGATCTTTAAAGTCACACCTCGTCCTATATGTGAGATCATCTTATACATGAGTAAATACAGTATGTAAACTCACTCATTACAAATTCCTGGTATACTCATTGATATTTCATGTCCTCTATTTTAAACATGTTAAAAAGAAAAAGCCATTGTTCTTACTTATTTCTTATTTTATGACTAACTCCTTTTTTTACATTAAATTATAAATATGCAAGCAATTATTTATTGTAACATCATCACAATTCCAGGCTGCAATTTTTTATCACCTTTTAATTAAAAGAAATTACATGGCTTTTGGTACAGATGAGATACTTAATCAGTAGCTTCAGCCCCTAATAAGGTTGCATTCACACTGCTGACGATGACCATAGATCTTAAATAATGATGATGGCTTGTTTCTCATCGTTTTCATTCATTGCAAGTGTTCACATTGTTCATTAGTTTTCGTCTTACAGTATGTGCAATGTATTGTACATTAGTCTTAATGTTATTCTGTGGCTTTCTGCACTTTTAGACCAGATTCTTATGTTTTAAAATTGGATGAGTAAAATGATAATTCTTCAACTTTAATAGAGGAATTTACTACTTTTGTTAGGGTAAATATCAAAATGTCGATGGTAACCATAGCCATTCATATTGAGAAAAACAAGGTGATTTCCATGCTTTGGTCCAGGAATTACAATTAATTAATTAAAAGATATTGAAAAATTTTTAAAATAATTTTTGTATGTCTCCAAATACTTTAGACCAATGGTTCCCAATTAGTGGTATGCGTACCCCTGGGGTACGTGAAATTGTATGAAGGGGTACGTGCGGAAATCTAAAATTGGTCAATTTAAAATTTAAGTGCATGAGATGAAGCAATCAAAAAAATAATGGGTGGACCATCAAAAATTCAGCAATTTACAACATGGTGTCGAATGCACAAATTTCGTTTATTTATAACTAAAAATATTCTCGAAATTTCATGAAAAAAATCATTTGTGACAATACCTAAATGAAATTCTTAAAACGAAACTTTTATGAGCACGATCGGAAACTGTTTATTTTTTAAAATGCTTCGAGATTGATTTAAAAATAAATTAATAAATCCGAAATAAACAGATTTCAAATAGAATAAGTAAAATAATATTTTATTAATGATTTCATAAATAACGAGGAACTTTTTCCTGCAGATGTTCCCTCACCGCCGAAACCGAAACTAACCCTTTACAAATAAGTGCTATAAATAGACTCTCAACTCTGCCTGCATGAAATATAGACCTAACCAAATTAATCAAGATCGACAAGTACTTTATCCGCACCTTCCCAAATAATATGTTTCAATTGATTTGACTTCAATTTTAATTTACATTAATTAATTTTGATTTTATTTTTAATTTTAGCTACGGTTTCGGTTTTTGTTTCGATATAAAGAACAGTTTTAAAATTTTAATTTAATTTTAAAT